>NW_009201712.1:0-10723 GCF_000690835.1 Fulmarus glacialis | reverse complement strand
ACAGTTTTACACACATGCAAAAAAATATATACACACACGAATATATATACACATATACATACATATATATATTTACATACATATATATTACATATATTTACATATATATACACATATACACACATGCAGGCATGCACACACATAGAGAGCTGTAACACCAGCTAAGACTGGGCTGGTAAATAAGGCAGCCCTAGTGAGAAGTGACCCAATTAACCCAGACTCCAATTAGCATAACTTAGTCGTTGCTGCGGACCTAGCCCTGCCCCAGAGTGCGAAGGGCTGGGGTACCAAGAGAGGTGGAGGGTCGCAGAAAACACTTGTTTTCCTCTCACTCCTTCCTTGAACCACCTGGGAAACTAATTAGGACTGCAAGAAGCATTAATTCTGGCAAATTATGCAGATGGGGGATGTGGGATTCATCTTACCTGATGAACAGCACTTAAAGCTTACAGCACTAAAATACTGTGCTGTTTTAGTAACACTTCAGCAATCAGAAGATTTAAAACAACATTTTAAAAAGCAAGCATTACAATTGGGTGAAAATGCTGCCTGTTCTTCTGTGAAAGTAGGTCCGTAACCCCATTTTTGTCCGCATTGCTGAGGGACTTCGTAATACATTTCAAACAAACAAACAAACAAAAAGCAGAAAAGGAAATGAGTTCACTTTTGCAGGGTAATAAGCATCACGGACGGAGAAGTTGCTTGGTGCCGCTACCTCAGATGCGTTCTGCAAGTTACGTGGGCACTGCAAGGGAAAGCCATAAAAGATTGTTTAACTGAGAGAAGAGGATTATAGAGGATTGCTTGACTGTTCCCTGTTTGGCAATCTGGAAGTTGAATATCCTACGATCAGCAAACATTTCAGCCAGCAGGCATTTGCCATTGCTGCTGACATACAAAAACAAAATTGCAGAAAAGGGAGTCTTTGACAGGGTGCGGAAAACAATGGCATATTTGGTCTTGTGCATTTTACACTGGAACATTATTATTTTGTTGCAAATTATTTCTGTTGAAGCTTTCCAGCAAGTATCCCAGATAAAGCAATGAAAACAAATACGCAGTCTTTGCTGACAAAAGAGTAATGATACTTTCCACGGCAAGGAGGTGACTGCAGCCAAGTCAAGCAGCAGGATTTTTTCCTTGTGGAAGCTGTAGCCTCACTTGCACTGATTCACATACGATTAACTGGCCCATATTTTCAGGACAGATCTAAGGCACTTGGATTCAAAGTTGTTGCCAAGCCCACTTGTGAGCTGAGCCTGCACGCTGCACAGAGCTGCTCCTGATGTTACGAGCAGCTTTAGGTGCACGAGAAACGACGTTGTTCTAGCAGAGGTTAATTTCCAGGTTTTCTTCAAGGACCGAAGGTGACTCCAGATAACAGTAACGTGTTTTGGTGAGTAGAGGTGTTTCCTCCTAATGTTGCAAAATATAACCTGACTTTATTGGTGCTCATCCACACTACAGAGATTGCCTCTACAAGATCTGCCAGCCCTCCTGCATGGGCAAACAAAAGGAGGTTTTCTCTTGTTGTAGCCATCTGCCACATTCGAACCAACAAAAGCTGGCTGTGAGTGGGAAAGCAAGGAATGAATGGTGGAACAGAGCTAAGGACCACTAATATTTTTCAGTACAGCTATGCCAGAAAGGGGTTGATCAGGCTTGGAAACTTTTTTTTTTCCCCTCCCACGTGAATACTCGAGCCAATTTCAGAGATGGCACAGGCGCTCCCAGCCAGAGGTTGCTGTCCCTCCAGCCCAACAGATTTCACTGCTGACTGCTTTCCAGAGGTCACTGGTGAAGACGCCAAGGAAAACCAGCACAAATCCCCAGGATTTTGTACCGAGTTGTGGAATTGCCATCCTTGGAGGCATTCAAGGTTTCACTGGAAAAGTGCTTGCGCCATCTGAGCTCATGAGACGTGCTTGGGGTGGAGGCTGGGGTAGGTGACCTCCAGAGGTCCCCTCCGAGCTGAACTACTCCCTGACTCCACAAATCCCCTCCCTCCCGGAGAGCGGCTGCTAAGCCCTGTCCTTCGCTTCCTCTTCTCACACCAGCTTCCAACCCAAAAAGCAACCTCCCGTCCAGTCTTGTGGCAACTTACTTTCCTTACAAAGTTTAATAAGCTTTACAAAAAGCTTCTCAAAAGCTTTTTGAAAATGCAAGAGGATTATTATGCCCACACGAGCCCCTTTATCGGCATACTTACCGCCCTTCCTCCAAATGCCGGTGGTGCAGGACTTCACCGGAGCCTCTCAACACCTTCCCACAGACTGCGTTCACCTACTGCCCCTTCATCTCATTCTCTGTCACGGACTCTATCATCTCACCGGGAACGCTTCGGCGTTCCCCAGGCCCCGCTGAAGCAGTTTTTGAACACACTGGCAGCCTCCGACGGCACCTCCAATGGCAGACAGACCCCAGACCCAGTTCTGTGGTTTCTTATCTGAGTTTCCGAGGAACGCTCTCGTAAACGTTGTCCATTCCTGGATACTTACTGACATCTACTTTGTCTGTTTTTTTTCCTAGTATTACTGTATCAGATCAAGTAACGTAATATCAGCCCATACCGAATCAAAAATATGAAGGGGGTGGAAAATGATCTGGTGGGAGGAGAAGGAGAAAGAAAAATGACACTTTTTCAACGTACAGCAGATCCCGTTTGTAGCAGAACAGAGCTGTGAAAGCAACTACTGAGCTGTGGAAAGCTGCTAACACGGGGAGGGTGAGCCGTGGATTACCAGAAGCCAGCCCTGCTGCTGCAGAAGTCCCGGGGAAGGACTGCCTGCCGGCTTGCTGCCTTCGGCGGTGAGGGAACAAGTTCCCGAAGCATGAGGAGGGAACCCATCTGCTGCCTACAGAGATGAAGGGCTGAAACAACACTACGTGCTGCAGGAGACACCCTGTTCACAGTGGGAAGAATCCCCAGCTGTAGATGTACGCTGCATCATGTAATTCTCATGGCATTGTTTAACGAGTTATTAATTGCATTAGCACGCAGGTCAAAGGATTAGAAAGTATTTTATATGTTATTTCTGCTGTTTTAGCAACAGAAGCTGTCGCCCCGAGGTGGGCACGGACCACCACGTCGTGCAGCGGAGCACCATCCCCAGCCCGCGCTGGCAGGACAGCTTGCCCTGGTTCTCCTTGCCGAGGCTTCTTGGCGTGGCCCGGTGCTGAGGCTGAGCTGCGGGGAGAGGGGGCACGGAGCGAGCACCAAGGGAGTGGGGAAGGGGCAGGTGGTCCCCAACGAAGAGGTGGGGAAGTTCTCTTCTGGGATGGCCCGGCCAGAGGTACTGATCAAACCGCTCCAGGTCTCTGCTGCCTGGCTGGCCCCTTCCACAAGGTGCTTGGAGAGGCATGGGACCACCTCGGGAGAAGATGCTGCCAAGTTTGGGGGCAGGGAAGGGATGGCCTATGATCAGCATGTTTTGAAAGTCCTGGGCTATTTTAATCCACTTTATGATCCCCTGGATAAGCGCTTAAGACCGAGTGACCCAGCAGGTGAATTCTACAGGGAGAAGTGCCTCAAAACTACTTAAAGTGTTCTTGCAGAAGCTCTGCCCTTTGCCCCCCCACCCCCAGTTTTGTTCAGTAATGATAAAGTTTCTAGTTTTTCTTACTAAAAACATATTACAGGAGTGCAGATAGCATTCATTACATCACGTAAATGAAAATGATCTAATAATGTCAGCTAAACGTGTGAATTAATGTGCATTTTAAGAAGAGAAAATTAAAGAACAAAGATCCTACCTAGATATACAAGTATCTACCATACAGCATATGCATAACAAAAACAGTCATTCATCTATCAAAGTTGTAAGTTCTCATGAGTCGCAAACAGAACTTCACGAGGAGTAAGTTTCCTGTTTAAGGTTACCTTCTAACTCTTTTTATACAACTGCACTTCTCCAGAATTAAAAGACAGAGCACATTGTTAATCAGCTTTCCTTATACAGACATTAAACATCTTCCAAGTGGTCATTGGATGGCCATGTCATATTTGAAAAATTGTTTTCGTTTCCAAAAATCCAAAGATCCAGTTCAGATCTAGGCTTTAAATTGGCGGTTTGTTGGTTTGTTTGTTTGTTTATCTTATTTCTGCTTTCTTATTTTCCCTTCCGTTATGATTTCACAGCCATTTAATACTCCTTGTAGTTCTCAGTAGTTCTCAGCCTCCTCTGCTGTCCATATACCTCTAACTACAGGAGCGTGTATCAAGGCAGCAAGAGAAAGGATGAATGTGTGTGGAAACTGAATGTTTTTCACGGATTTGAATGTTGTCCTTACTGCCTTCACTGTAATAGAAAATCACTTAATTTTGATCTCATAGCCTCTTGCATTCTTCTGCACTCTTACATTACTTTTTCCAAAACTGGAGCACACTCTCCAGAAGTATTTGGCTGCTCAGGAGCCTTTGCTGGGTGATAAACTATACATGTGATGTGAGAAATGGCACGTGATAAAAGGACGTAAATGAAAATATCTTTATAAACAGATTTTTTTTAAGAGCAGAAGCCAGTGAATTACTATTTTCTTGCCTCAGATCCTGGGTATATAATGCACAGTCACAGAAGGGTGCCTGTTTTGGCTGTTGTCTCTACAGGAGTGTTACTGAGGTCTCGCTACTGAACAGCCTACAAAACTAATAGGAATTTACAATCGTTAAGTCTTTTCCACCACCATTCCACTATAGTCAAAGTTTACTACTAAGGGCTGACAGATGGACAGGTATGGACAACACGACTCTCTAGGCGTTGTTTCCTCTGGAAATCAGGCTGGCAATAGCTCCCTCTGAAGAGGGAGATGGAAATTTACAGTAATTTTTTTTATTTTCACAACGGCTTCTTGGAATTTTTTTGTTGTTGTTTTGGGGTTTTGCGTTTTTTTAATTTGAAGTGCACATCTGCTCTAAATACCTCACCTTTGAAATCACTAAGGAGGACCAGGACATATTTGGTAAGTTTTCAAGTAAATAGTTTTCAATAAAAAGCTGACATTTCTGAATGCCAGCTCTCCAAACTGAAACGGAAACCTTGACTTAGTTCATAAATCAGTATTGTACTTTTAGCTTTACTTTCTCTAAGTTGAGGTAACTAAAAGTAACCAAAAATTACCTGCAACTTGTTGTTGGTCTAGAGTTTGCACAGATATAAACTGACTGATTAGAACTAGATGTTTTGTGGTAACTAGGTTCAGTGTTTATTGCTTTATTAATAGTATTGTAGTTGCAAGAAAAATGAGGCCAAAAGGCCAGACTGGTCAGCATGAGAGACGGTCTGCTCAGAAGCAATCAAAATAGATTAGCATTAAGGGCCTAAAATTTTCATATTGCAAAAAAAAGAGCAAGAAAAGGAATTTTCCTGTATTATAAAAATATACTATTCTTGATACTGCAGAAAAACTAAAAGAATTGCCCAACAATTTGAAAAAGGAGCTGGCAAGCAATTGCAAAGAGAGTTGGTTCAGCTGGATGAAAAGAACACACATACAAGTTACATATCTGGTTTGTTTTCCACTTAGTGTCTATGAAAGTCTAGCAAACATTGCAATCAGTAACTTGTCTAAACTTCCTTTTTTACTTCCTGTATTTTCTTTTTCATGCCAGGTGTGGTGCTTTTTGATGGTAGTAGATGCATTATAAATTTCCGTCCGCTTCTCTTTGGTTAAACTCATAGTAAAAATGTCATGCTTTGTTAATATAAAAGAATGCGATTTTGTTTGAATTTCATAAATCTTTTTTCCTCCTTTCTTAATGTTAACTTTTTCTCAACTGAATCGTAAGACAGAACAAAATTGGTATTGTTTTCAAAAATCATGTTCACCGCCTGCTAACAATGACGTCTCACTTCCCAGTTTAAAATTGGGACAGAAGCAGCATATGACAAACACCATCAATTTTATTGTGGCAAAGGCCCTATTTTTGCCTTACTTTCACCTCAGTGGCACTGGATAAGTCTCCAAAGAATTAAGGTGTTCTGACATTCTTACAAGGTAAGTATAAACAGTGAATACTACTAAAAGGTAACATTTCAGGCACACATTTGACATGTTGTTTTCTTCTCTGAAAACATCTACCAAAAAAATCAGGTTTTTTCTGCAAGAAAAGATTTGGCAGTTCTTGGTTTAGGTTTTTCTTTTCCTTGTATTTGAATTATCAGTAATCTTCAGTTTTCTACAGAGAAGAGTCTTAAATTATTTTGTGTTTTCAGTTACGTATTTGGCAGCAGCTTCAGCCATAGTCTTGAGTGTAGATTCGTATCTCCAGAAATCTGGCCAGGGTTGCCTAACAATGCTTTTTCGCCTAACAAAAATAGAAGAGTAAGGCATGATGTTCGAAAAAGACCAAGCAGAGCAAAACATTTGGGAGCAAGGTAAAACAAAGTGGAAAACAAGCTATAAAGAACAAAATCAATTGTGTTTTGTCTTTAATAGCAATAGTGGTTTTCTATAAGCTTGTAGGTTTATAGACTTTCCCATATATTTTACAAACAGTAGTTTACTCAACAACATCCCTACAAGACAGTTTTATTCTCTTCTTTGGTTTACTTTTGACAAAAATGTGTTCTGCTGGGACAGAATATTCTGGTTTTACACTTAGTTTCCCCCTCTGAAAGCCAACGCTCACTAAAGTCTGTGTGCAATGATTTATGCAGCTTATGCTTATTAATGAAAGTCTTTTCAAGGGAGTTTAAAACAAAATAATATACAGCATTGTGACTAAACCAAAAATAACTCATGCTTTAAGTCCAGGAGTGGAGTTACTTAATGGCTGGACTTACCTCTTATTTCCTATTCACTACATGAAAATAGGAAAATTTAACAGAAAAAATATAAATGGAACCTATTTGAAAAGCTTTGGTCTTTCGGTCCATTCTCTATCAGTCAAAACATTGTACTAATTTAAAATTGATCTGTCAGCAAAATAGTGAGTTAGTATATCATTGAGTCATAGAATGATAGAATCATTAAGGTTGGAAAAGACCTCTAGGATCATCAAGTCCAACCGTCAACCCAACACCACCATGCGCACTAAACCATGTCCCTAAGCGCCTCATCTACGCGTCTTTTAAATACTTCCAGGGATGGGGACTCCACCACTTCCCTGGGCAGCCTCTTCCAAGGCCTGACCACTCTTTCGGTAAAGAAATTTTTCCTAATGTGATTTTATGTGATACATTTCTACAGATTGCTAAATGGGATTTAATTAACTGAGTTTTAATCTTATTTGGTACATCCATGGTTTAATACATATTTCTCTGCTAGAGAACCTGTTGTTTTAAAATCCAATCCTTTTATTTAGTTCCTGACCAAGAGAACCTTCAATAGCCAGTCCGTAAGAGCAACAAATCTGATAATGTCATCCATAAAATTTTTGAACTCTCTAAAAAGTAATTAGTTCAAGCCAGATATATACTACAGAAACCTCAGATGCAGTGAGAGCAGGCTCTTCAAAAATCTTACCCACCTTCTTGCAACCCCTGGAGCATATATGGTAAATGCCTATCCATTAGATACATCACAGTATAAACATTTCCTCAGAAGCTCCAGAATTTCTAAACTAAAAACGGATTAACTTTTTACAAGTGAGTGATCAAGACGTTTGCTCATGGTGAGAAAGGAACATTTTATGGTTTTGGTGTTTTGAATTCTGACAGTATTCTGCATCCATCTGAAATTGTGGCTCACTTTTGATATATATTATACAAGACGCAGTTTGTTAACCTGAATTTGCAGTTTCATGCTTGACCACCGAAGACAGGAATAGCTCAGCAACAGTAAAACCAACTTTTTGAAGAAGGTAATGAAGAAAACTTAAAAGAAAATGGATAGTGCAATATTTTGCCTGTAATTAGACAGCATTTTTTGCAAGGATGAAAATGAGCTCTTCATTGTTAGCTTCATGAAAACCGCTTCCCTCGTTTGGGATGGTAAATCTTCTGGCCTGATTATTGCAGGTGATGGCCATGCACAAGTAAACTTTGAGCACTGCTGGGGAGATGGAGGTCCAGTCCCCCGTTTTATAAATGGGTTTATAGAAACAGTACCAGGCACCCAGCTCTTCCACTGCGAGTGGAAGGTGCCTCAGCTTAGCTCCATGCCAATGAATCTCAGAAATTTTATCAACGTCACCTAATTCTCTTGGTGTTCCAAACCCTCCCAAGATGTGTGCAAGGGGTGGGGGGAGCAGACCTCAGCCCTTGCTGCTGCAGATGAACGGCAGGACGTGTTTGAAAACTGGGGGTTGTGCCCTGCTGCCGCCTTACGGTCTGTACGGAAATTTTGAAATGGAATTTTACGAAGGATGGATTTTACTGAAGAAGCATCAGAACGCCACCCCTATTCCCTAGCAAACATTAAGAGTGTTGCTATGGTTATATATAGAATGTATACATTAACTCAACAAGCTAGGGACTTAAATCCAAAGACTTCTCATTTACATTGATCTCTAACCTGCTACCAGGCAGACTTTGAAGGCTAATGAAGGATGCCTCTCATTCCTAACTCCCAATCTTTCGATTCTTTGTCCTCTGTCTCATTTCAGTTGCCATGTACACTCTGATGGTAAGACCTCAGTTTTTGTTATCAATAAAAGAGATTCCCCCCCCTAGCCTGAAGAATCTGGACTCATTATTTAACAGTTTGAGACACTTAATATAACTGAGGAATGGCATCAGTTTCGGTATGGATCATCCTTTTAGGGTCTCTTTGTACAACGTTATATGAGGATTAGGACTGAGGTCGGTTCTGCTTGCACACACCGTACGATGCTCTGCCTGCACAGCGGAGCAGCAGTGATGCACGAGCGAAAAATCAAATGGAGTAGAGCAAAGAGTGATGAGATAGTAAGAAACTTCAAAAATATCAATTTAAAAGGCATAAACACTGGCATAAAGTGTTGAGAGAGAATTAAAACAAGTTCACAAAGTTATTTCTCATTAGAATATTGGGGGGGGGTACACAAACCAATCCATCTTTACTTCTGTGACCTTAAAAGTAGCTAAATACTAGCTTTATTGTGTCAAAATAAACAACCAGATTATTGCATTCATTTTTTTTGATTGCAACCAGCAGAAGTTTCACTTATGTTGTCTTCCTTTGGGTGATGAGCGAGCCATATTGTGAAATTAACTGCAGCAGATACTCACAGGATATTAAATAACCGCAGTTCCTCAGAAGCTTCTCAGGTAAGTGCTGGTCTAGAATAAAGTCATGCCAAGACAGTGATCCATTTGGAAAAATACTGTTGTTTTACAAAACAGTTCTTACTAAACACCATGGCTCCCAGAAGGAGACCCTGCAGAACAGTTTATTTGGCTCTCCTAGCCGGATCCCCACATGGCAGAAAAATAAAATATTTGTGTGTGTCTCTGCGCTTGCATCTTCTCAGAACGTCAGTCCAAAAGTTTGGCCTGAAAAATCAGTTTGTTTTCATTTGTGACATTCGTATGGAGAGGAGGAGGAAAAGACTTCATGTCAGGGAAACTGCCAGAGGGAAGGGTCACATAAATTCGTGGTCCCATTATGTGACCTGGACTTTCGGAACTGGATGTATAAATAAGGCACCTAAATAAACAACACGTATCTGATGTTGAACAAATACCTGCCGTTGATGTCAGCTAAAAGTCTGCCTGAAGTAAGGGATGTCAGATCACAAATGTAAGTCATCTCATTACAAGTACTAAGGATGCTCAAAATTAATAAGGTATTTTATTAATCTAGTATACTGAAAGGAAATAACAAGTGTAAAAATACCACACCTAGCTATTTTAACCCTCAGTATTTGCTTTTAACAAGCTTAAAGAAAATCTCTGAACTATACTGCATGATAGTTTGAAATACAAATTCTCAGACCTTCAAACAGGTTCTGCATTGTTTGGTTTTAGCTCATGGATTTGATTGCCATTTATTAGCTCTGAAACATCTTGCGTTGTCCAGAGGTGAACCTATGCCTGATTTCTTTCTTGACACCATCTGCCAGAAAATAGACCATAATTATCATTTCATCTAGTAAGACTTTATAAAGTCCTACAGCTAATCTTGGTGGCTTTGGGCGAGTAGTATCAGATGGTTTGGAATTGGAAATCACGAGTCAGACAGCTGGTTGCGATGTAACGCAACCAGCTAGAGGAACGACAAGGTAGTCTGAGGTGTCTTGAATATACCTTAAATGACACTTTGTACGTTTTAGAAGGAGGGCCTCTTATGTATACCACGAATGATAGCAAAACTCTTTTTTTAAACTAATGTCTGATTATTGAGCATAATGGCAAAAATAAGCATTAAGAATACAGTAATTAACATTATTATTGCAAAATGCAAGTGGAAATGTTAATTATAAGAAAGGGAAACAGCAGAGTAATGTTAAAATGCTATCTGGCTTTTAAATAGATCTTGTGCTGCCATTTCTTGCTCATTTGTTTTCAACACTAATTTAGGCCTTCCCAGATTTTCTCCAAACTTTCTTGTTCTACTAGAACCAACTAATGTACATTTGCCTGTTCTTATTGTCCTTTTTTTTTTCTTTTGGCTGCACCACCCTGCACCCCCACAGTTGTATATTTTCAAGTAAGTTTTTTAAAACAAAAGCTTAATTACTTGAGCACATTAAAGACACTTTGCTGATGGAATTCAATTTCTTTAAAGGCTATATACTCCACAGTCATTAACTGTACACTAGTTGTTCATCATACGCCTTGATTAAGGTCTGCTGGGTTTCCAG
>NW_009201711.1:0-28734 GCF_000690835.1 Fulmarus glacialis | reverse complement strand
TTTTTTTTTTTTTTTTAATTCCCACTCTTAATGTCCTTCAGAGCATGTCTATATTGCTGTCCAAATTGAAACTGTAGCTTTTGTCAGCATACCTCGCTAGCTCTAAAAAAACTTGTTACTATACCCATAACTCAGAGGTCATTCCAGATAGTGTATTTGTCTATGGTACTGTGAATAATATTCAGGCATGCTAAGCTCCACACCATTACAGAGTCACCTATAGCAACCTTGCATTAAAGTATCGTTAAAGTATGTGGTGCAGACATACTCTCAGTATATTGTTCTCAAAACACATCTCAGTTTGTTTAGTATGAACTGGGGGATCACAAAAAGGAAAAAACAAAACAAAACAAACAGCTGTAAGTAAGTGAAATGTACAGAATACGTTTATTTCACAGAAAGGTGCAAGACAGTCTAATCAGCAATCTTAATGCCAATATTTATGTTGCCCTTGGCTCCACAGTCAATGTTTTTACACACACACCATATTCCTTTAACTTTGAGGAGAAATAAGAATTCTGAATATTCTTTTCCTGTTCAGGCCTGGCAGATAAAATGAAATTACATGTGAGATGTTCCTTCATCTGATCCTGCTGTCATCATGTATATTAAGGCACAAACCAAGAACAATAACAAAATTATCTCTTTGTTCCCATAGCTATCCAGAACAGAAATATGGGCATAACATCCTTCAAAGAGCTGAGTATGGTTTGATAAATGCAGCCAGGCCTTTTCCTCTGTAAAGGAAGTCTGTTTTGTTTTTTTTTTTATTTGGTCTTATGTCTATTAGGCTATCTCTATTTTTGTTTGCAAGTACTGAGCTGACCGATCCTCCAAGAAGAAAGCTGCTTATGTGAAAATTGTAATTCTTGTAATAAATAACAATTTTATATATTTGTGTGGAAGGAAAAAATGAACTGTTTTTTGAATTAGCTAGAGAGAGCAATTACAGCAGGCAAAGAATTTTGGGAACAATGGTTTTGTTTTTAATATGCAGTATCTTTCCAGCACTGTATTCAATTAAAATTACATTTACATTAAAATGCAGGAATACAAAATAACAGCGGCTGTGATGCTGGAAAAAATTTTAGGAATGGAGTTTTTCTAAGCGTGCGTTATTTGCCTTCTAGCTTCACCTTCATTTTGTAAATATCAAAATGTTGTTTATTCAATACCTCAATTTGTACTATATAACAACTGCAAGAGAAATGCTTGTTAGAAAAAGTAGAAGGTTGATGTCAACCAGCTCTAGGATATGCTCTGTAAGAGGTGGGAACCAGTGGTCAGATGGGATCCACTGCTGGCTGCCTGGTTCCCAAACCACCTTGACATTAGCCTTGAGGCTCCTTTACCTGATGACAACTGCCTGCAGGACATATGTCACACAGAAATTGTCTCTGAGGAGCTGTGTGGTTTTGCCTACTGCCTTGCTGATTTTGCCCTGCTCCTTGCCACAGGAAGATGAAAATGAGGGAGTACATTACCACAACAGTTTTATAGGCTTTACACCTTTCCACTAGTAACTGCAAAAGTTTGGTAGCTGCAAAAATTTACTTTCTTTTTCTACAACTTCAGCAGCTCAGAGGAGTGGGACCACAGCTGATGATGTCACTCATTATTTTATATAACAGCTTTCTGTGTAGATAGTCACTGGCTTGGGTTTTTTGGCTAGGTATGATTCATCAGAGGCTCCTTCTTGGGTGGAAGACAAAATTCTTTGAGATCTGCTCAGGAACCTGCAAAAGTAAATTGCATTTCTTAGTTGCTCACGAAGTGCAAGATTTCTTGATTTATGGACAATAAATCCGAGTTTAAAACAAACATAACTTCATACTGAGGAGAAAGTCACACTAAGACAAATGCAGTGTAACCTTCAGAAAAGCAAATCCACTGAACATTTTCAAGTCAGGCTCTCAGCTTTAAAGTGCATTTGCTTTTCCAAACAGTCCTCTAACTAGGAGAGGTAAATGAAACAGCTATAACCTTCCTTTCCTTTTTATCTATTCCTATGGTTGCTTGTCAAGAAGAAATCAAATTTTAGGCTTTCACATTTCTTCCTAAACACATATTGTAACCTACTGCTACTGTTTAGTGCTCTATAGGATTTTTGAAGTAACTGGTTTCTCTATTCCTCAAATGTATCCCACTAAACAGACTTAGTACGTACCACAAAGGACACATAACCAAATAAAATATTTTTCCTTTTTTGTAACTTCCTTACTGAAGAAGCATTTATACAAAGCCTAATTTTGAATTATATAGCATTTTAAGAAAATGCCTAAAGCATTAAATATCTAACTGATTTTTAGTTAGTTCCCTTTGCTCACCATCAGGGGCTGGAAAAGCTGCCTCATCAGTCTATGGATCCCAGCAGCTCTTAACTTCACGACCAAAAATTAAAAGGATAAAGAGAAAACAGTAGAAAATCATTAAAATCTTCATATGCTCCAAAGCTTTGTCGTTTATGTGCAAAAGATTTCGGTGGTGTAATGACATTGACATTAGGTAAGTCATCACCCAATTACCAGCAAAATGCTAGGAGGTTGCACCATATCCTTCCTATATAGGCACAGTCCTCTCAAAAGCCTCAGCAATGCTTTCTGGTAAACTGAGTTGTCACCTGGTCTGGTGACTGTCACCTGGTTTCTGCTGGGTGCCAACCTGCGTTTCCCAATGTAGTTAACATCAGGAATCAGCATTCCAGCCCTTTTCAGGGTATCACCTTAAATACTGAGTGGCCTGAATGTGCTTGCAGGACATGTTTTCTTCCATTCCGCCATGTAACTTCCACACAGTCCATATTTTAACTCAATTTCAACTCATCTCAAAGCACTTTCTTTAACTTAATAAACTTTTTTTAAAGCACAAGGGCACTTCTGTCTGAATTTTTTCCCAATTAGTCAGATGATCCTTCCACTCTCACTCCTACCATTCATAACTGTGGTAGTAACACTTTTAAGTGTAGATAAAACCTAGCTTGTTTATAGCCAAATAATACTTCAAATAATTCCTCACTTGCTTGACTGAACACAATTTACCATTTTTTAATATGTGACCTAGTATAATACATCTGTCCCTTTATCTATCCACTATTAAACAAAATGAAGAGCTGCCTCTGGCATTTCTACAGAGGTCAGTGAGAATGGGATTGTGAACCAGCAGTAAGTAATCTGTAAGCCTACAAAACATTTTGCTAAGATGTGTAAAGTGTCTAAATAATGAGTGATAATGGAGATAAAGGGCAGAAATAACATAATTGATGCAGTGCACCAGAATTCTACTTCAGCATGTGAAGATACAACTAAAACTGAGAGTGTAGAAATATCTTCAGATTTGTACAAGCATGAACAGCCAGTTAAATGTATCATAATATAGGTAAGAGATCTGAATCTGTAATGTATCTGCAGCTTCTCTCAAAATTTTATTCTCCTGTATGACTATATAAATGCATAGTTTTCTTCTGTCTTCTTCTGTCATATTTTATTCTCTGGTAGCAAAGATGACATTTCTAAAATACAGGCTAATAACACAAGACACATTGCAATACTGTTGTTTAACCCGCTTTTCTTCAACTTAATTTTTTATTAGCTAAAATTATGGGACATATTCTGTTCAGAGGAACTTTGTCTGCAAAACCAGTTTAGTTCCACTGCATGAAGACTGGAGGGGACACAACAGGGTCACACAGAGAACCTGGTTTCTGAGTTGTGTACAAATGTTCTCCATAAGGGCTTACCAGCTGACAAGATGTGATGGGAGAGAATGAACATACAAGGAATTGAATGGACAGCTTCCTTTTACTCATCACCGAAAAATGTAAAAAGACACATTAAATCTCCTCAAGGCAACTATAAATACAGATAAAACTACGGAGACATCCCAGAGTGGGACATCCACATATTTTTTTCCTTGTGTGTGCTTTTCCCTGATAAATGACTTAAAACACCATACTCGAAAATTCACAGGACTCTTGTTACATATCTTGGCAACCACCTGTAGGGTACGTATTTTCAATTTCTTATAATTTTAATTTGTAAACATGACCCAGAACCTCTGCCTTGATGATGAGCATGTGTACAATTTTGAAAAAGTATATGTGACATGTATCCCATGAGTAATTTCACTGTTTAAGCCTATCCAGTACATGAATTGTAGGATCTGGTATCACCCGGCATGCCAGGATACTGCTGAAATCTACAACTTGCCTGCATAGTGTAGCCACCAAAATCCAAAGCTGTGTAAGAAAGACCTTAGAATATCTTCTAGGAAAGATTCCTGGTGATTTTTTCACCTAACGAATGCTTCTTGACACACTTGTAAGGGCATAAAACAGAGACAGAGAATTAATTGTTGGGTGTGGAGTGCCAATACATGTCCACAGAATTAAGTTTTTCCTTCTAGAATTATCTGTTGCATGATTCCAGCCTCAAGAGGATTACAGCAGCTAAATAGTACAGATGGACTGAAAATTTCCCTCAAGCTTCTCCCTAAGCTGAAGCATAGATGTTGCTTTCAAAGCAAGAACTGTGTGCCTCAGTGTTGGCAAATGCCCAAATCCTTTTAAGTGTAAATAGCTTATCTTGGCTTATCTTGGCACCTATATCATGTGTAATCTGTTTAGAATCACAAGAATGACAGTTAATTTCTTGTAATTCACATTTCTGTGGCATATTACCATGTAATTCCCAGTCAGTTCTGAGTATTAAATTAATTTCAGTAATGAAAATTTTTAACTTTACAACCTACTATTTGTAAGCAGGCATGAGAACATATGTTTTATTAAAAAAGGGAACAGGTCTTTGTCTCTCACAACATCTCTCACACTTAGTTTAAAGCTGCAAATTTTCATGCTTTTATCATGGTATTTATTCTTTTCTCCTTAAGAAATCATGATGTCTCATGAATCCATTTATACCATTAGTTCAATCAGTCATATTCCCTGATTACATAGTCAGTGCTTTCTTTCACACTTTGCATTAAGTAGTTGTTAGCCCTCTAATTTTACTCTGTTCTTAATTTTGGCTTTTATCCAGGAAGGCACTTAAATATGAGCTTATTTGGCTGACTTCAAAGAAACTACTTATGCACTAAAAGTTAGACTGTATATAAGTTCCTTGCTGACACAGGACCTTCTAGTTACAAACCTTCATTTTTGAGCCTGCTACAATTGTGAATAATTTATCTCTTTTAATTTATCATTCACTTCTGGGACTCTAAAAATGTAAAATACTTCACAGACTCTTGTCTATTTGAGAATAAGCACAGGTTGTTTCTCCTTTTTTATAAAACATAGATTTATTGGCTAGACAAAACAAATACAAAGTGTCATTTTCCTTGAATTATTTAATAAAGGCATAAATAAATGAAAGGAAACATTTTGCTTTGATCATCAAGGGGCTATGCAGCTCAAGAGACTAGAAACAGCCAAGCATAGATTTGAGTATGACACATGACGTACTGACAGCAATTCATTACCATCTCAATAGCATCTTTGTTACCATCTTGGCTGCTTGGCACAAATGTGAAGCGAGCTGATGGCCTTTATCCAATTTATAGAGGACATGTCAACATCAAAAATCCACTAGTACAACTGAAACTGATTGTCGCATAAATTGGTCATTTCAGGAGACAGTCCAAGAGCTTAGAGTTTCTATTTTCTATTCACTGTTTCTGAATGGAGTCAGTGCTTGTAAATGGAGCTGAAACAGAGAAGGAAGGCAAACAGCAGTAGACAATATTTACTTGTTTAATCCTTAATCAGAAACTCATTGAGGATATTTCTAAAATTACATATCTGAATTTATCTTTGATTGAAAAAGCAAAAATATCTTTTTTCTCATTAAAAAAATTTGTATGCCTTACTCTTAGCAAACTGTAAACAATGCAACTTGCATGGAGCATATATAAGTTAGATCCTAAACAAATGTTTTAGTCACATTCTAAAAGGCTCATCAATTTCTTAAAAAATAAATATTTAGCCTTCCTTTTATAGATACATATATAGATAAGAGTCATTAAAGAATCTGCTGCTCTTTTTAGGTTTCAAGGTTGTGCTGAAAGAACATTTTGTGGAAAAAGTGCACCCAACATAAGTGCTGCATTCCCAGAGATCATGATGAGCAACTGCCATTCTAAAAGACCAGGTATATAATCCCTCATTACTTTGCTTGTATTGTTCAAAGTCTACATGAAATCTACTAGAAACTAGTGCAGACCTGTACAGAATGTTTCAGATATGATGATGTGGTCTTCTCAAAGTGCCATAGCTGAGTAAGGATGTTTAAGGCCCTGGCCATAAAACCAGGTAGGTTTATTCTAGGGAGTTTTTCTACTATTTGAGTTGGATTGCAGGGGAGACTCACTGCCCATCCTGCTAGCTCACAGGAGCATTCACAGGGACAGCAGATTCACAGAGACCTAACTGGCAGCCATGAGAACAAGAAAAACAGTGCAATTAGCACACTGTCCAGAATCTAGTACTTGTTACATAGATGAGTTCAGTATGCTATGTCAGACCTGGAATATACGGTTAAAACGTTTACTTTCCCTCTAATGTGGCATGCACATATACTGTTGCCCACATTTCTACATGGCACAGACATAACGTTGTTTAATTTTTGTAGGTCTTCAGTTCCTATAAAATCATATGCTACAGAGACACATTGAGCTTAGGCTATCCCCAAAGATGTTGGGCATCTAATGTGTTATTACCAAGAGTTAAGCTCAGGATTATTCATTTCAGCAACACTATAAGCCCATTGGACTTTTTTCCTTTCCACTTCTTTCTAATTTTCTTTAATTCTCAAATAGCCTTTACAAAATTCCCAAATGGGTAACTGATCATGTCCTCTGAAAAAAATAATCTGCTATTAATTCCTCACATATTAATGTACCTTGTAGAATAGCTGTGTAGTATAATGACAGAAGGAAAATTTCTTACTATAAAAACATCTGATTTAATTATTAGCAAAACTGAATATTGTCTATTTATGCATCCCTTTCTCAACCTTATTAAAACATCAATCTAGCAATTCATTATTAATTAAATATTTAATAAAACTTACACATCACATGATACATATGTACTCCAAATTAAGCATATTTCTAGACTGTATCTGCTGCAATCAAGGGAAAAAATGCAATCCTGCAATTATTTGAATCTGTTTATAAAAGTGGGCTAAATGATGTAGGTATAGACATAAGATGAAGATGCAGAATGAGAAAACATTGACTCCCACTCCCCCTGTCCCCAAGAACAGTGAGTTAACATTTGAAATTACTGACCATGCAGTTTTAATTTAAAAGCTATTGGTTACATTTATTTAATTTCTTTTAAGTCCAAATTTAAATTACATGCATGTACATGCAAGGCTAATTTCATAAGAAGGTAGATGTCTAGTAATGGACATTTTAATTTTCAAATATTTTTAACTAATCTCTCATAAGAAGTTGTCAGCAGGGAGAGTGCCATTAGATTTTTCATATCATTTTAGAGCACCCACAGCATACAGAAGAGGTTTAATCTCCATGACGTTCTTTATGTTGGTAAATCAGCCCTTTAGAGATAGAAGTGAGGTTTTCATCACTCTAGAGATAGAAGTGAGATTTTCATCACTCAGTGAAATGAAGGATTTCAGTTTGGGCCTAGTGTGGGGGTTTTGCTCCAGACCTATAGCTTTCAAAAAAAGTTAATAGTTATAGAATTCATAAGGTGGGATTTATTTCCTCTGAAAGGCAGTTTGTATAACTCCTGTAACAGATAATCCAAGAATTTGGGAAACATCCATTTATTGGACAGTTTGTGAAGACATAAACTGTGTCTTGGGGAGAAATCAGCTCATTGTAACTGATATTTTAGTTTATTATACATTTACTTGTGAACAAAGAGCATTCTGAAGATTAAGCTCCTCTTGTACTTTTTAAGACATCAAAAATAGTACGAGAACTCTGAAAATTTACTGTTCTTGCTGAGTAATCGTCATAAGAGACAACTAAACTTTTTGGGGGCTATTTAAGAATCTGTTTGGCTGGGTACTTTTTCCTCCTTCTTCAGCAGACTTTATAAAGCAGAATTGTTCTTCCATTAGGAAAAAGTATGTGAAGATTATCATGTTTTATTATATTTCATCTCTTTTGGAATACACATTCAGACTTTTAAAATGCTAGGTCTTACTGTAAGCTTGGTTTCAGAGCTGATATAAAATCATTTGACAGTAGTTTTCAAATTTTATTTAAGGGTCTGACTCTTCCTCCTCACTCTGCTTGACAACATTGGAAGTATAAGGTGCTTATTCAGTGAAGGATAATTCAACCTCATGTTTCCAAATCTCATTTGCAGTTATGAATTGTTATAAAATTTAAAGTGAACTGTGAGAAAGTTCTTCAAAGGTTTAATACCTGCTGTTGTTGAAAGGGATGTTCAATGCTGTGCAAGTCTTTGAATATATTTGGTCTTAGAAATATACAATAGCAAAAGGAGAGAATGTTATGTGTGGCAAAAAAAGAATAAGATGGAGGTATGATCTTTGCATGGGTGCCTCCTGATAGCTTTGTACATGCTACTGTGTTTTGTGATTTGAGATCCAAAGACGACTGAACACATGCACTGGCTGGAGATGACAATACCCACCTTGCTGAATATATGCTTAGTAGTGGGTGGAGGAGATAAGTGGCAGAAAATTTGTATAATGTTGGCCAAATACTCTTGTTCAGGAACTGGTACTCTGAGAAGTACCCATTTTTATCCTCTGTATATTCCAGTGTTTTCTCACCAGTAGTAGCAGTGTACTCCTCCTTTTCAAGGGAGACAGAGGCAACATAGACTATTTCACAGTCCTCCAGAGTCTTCTGAGTACAAGGATGTGCTGTGTCTCATTAAGAAGTTTGTATCACAGAACAGTTCTCTGGTTGCTCTGCAGAAGTGATGTGATACTGAATGTCAGAGAACATGCTTCTATCACCAAATACATCTACCTTTCCACACGGCTTTTTGTGTTCCAGATGTAATTTGCAGCAGCCTCTCAGTTCCCCAAGTATCCTCCACAAAAGAGAGGGGAAAGATGTCAGTGCCCTCCTATTTCACAGATATAGGTTGCTCTGCCTGCCCTAAAAAATTCCAGTGAACTCTGAGTTGATGGACACATATAAAGTGTTGGTGAATTCAAGAGTAGCTCTCTAGGACCTCCTGGATCCGTTTGCTTTCCTTCTGCAGTAACCTTTTGAGCCATGTTTCCTTTGTGATTGTATTTTGTCTGTTTCACTAACCTAATGTCTCCACTCATATGCAATAACAGTCCAAACTAATTCTGCATTTGCATAGCTGGCAGTTGGTACAGGCACTGCTCTCATCATCGAGTTGGAAATTACTCAGAATTCAAAAGCCTGCCTGATTTCATTTGGCAGGGAAAAGTTCAGGAGTTGCAGCTGATGGCAGCTACAGTTGAATGAAACACAATGTGAAAGCACTGCCTATTCTTTCTTCCTCTCTCACTTTTGTCTAACCAAATAATGCTCACAAGAGGTGGAGAAAGTGACTTTTCTTATGCAGATCCCACCTATCACTGTAGCTTAAAGGAGTGAGCAACTTCTGGAGAATACCACTATGCAGTGTTGATTTAAATACATGAGTTTGTATAGTGATGAACTAATTAAAAACAGAGCAACATTTCTTCCTCTTTTTTTCTCTCCACCTCACAGATATGAATATTATATTGTGTCCCAAGTATCTTTCTTACAGAAAGGTTGATTTTCCAAGTATGATTTTATCTGCTTCTACACCTAACTTCAAATTCTGCAAAAAGGTGAAGCTTCTTCACTTAAAACCCATGTTTAAGAGTTAGAAAAAGTATACCTTACTGATTTGCTACTGATATATGCCATAAATATTTCCTTTTCCTATTAAGTCTGTTTTATTTTATTTCATGGCTGAAGACCTGCTCAGCATCAAAACCCAAAAATAATGCCCATCACAAGACTGGATTATCTTTAAAACAGTATGCTGAGCCAGTAGGAAAAACATAAGCTCATCCAATGAAAGAAATATGGAATTATATTAAACAGAAGTGGAATTTGCCAACTTGATTTCAAAATGAAAAAGCATGGCTGAAAACACTTTTGAGGGTTACTTCAAGTTTGCTGAAATCTATTCAGATTCAAAAGTGTCCTCAACTTCCAACTGAAATGTAATCAATTACCATTATTTTTGAAACCCCCTAGAAACTTTACTGTCTTTAGTGAGAGAATAACTCGTTATATCTTTCTGTACCATTTAGGGGCTTTACCACACTGTCCATATAGCCTTTGAACAAACGGAGTAAAGTCTCTTAATGTTCTGAGGTGAGACATACTTTTGTTCTTGTAATGCTGTGTACAGTTGTGTATAAAGGACCACACTTTAATGAACCTTAACAACAGGAAAATATGGACATCACAAATACATGAGCAATTTAGGTCTGAACAGAAAATTTGTGTTTGTTTTAAGTATTATTAAACTCAAAATAAGTTTCTGACTCTCATTCATTTGTTTGTATTGGGGGGGGGGAGGGTGTTTGTTTTATAAAGCCAGAGGTCTGCTGGTTTGACTAATTTCAACAGAGGTGCACAATCACATTATCCTTTTACCCTGCACTTCTGCATTAGGGTCAGATTTTTTACTGCCAGTGGCTAATCTTTATCCTGCTATTTAAATAAGATCCAAACAATTAATTTCTGATTCAGTCTTAAGTCCATGTATCTTTACATCCCTCATTCTTTTTCAAAAAAATGTGCTTTTGCTTAATAGTTATTGCTTGGCTTTTATCTCTTTTTCAAGATGCCTAGACAGCTATGTATAACCTACGCGTAGGCTATCTTCTTGTAATACCACACATGAAGAATCAATACAGGCTGGGGGACGAAGGGATTGAGTGCAGCCCTGCCAAGAAGGACTTGGGGTTACTGGTGGATGAAAAGCTGGACATGAACCAGCAATGTGTGCCCCCAGCCCAGAAGGCCAACCGTATCCTGGTCTGCATCAAAAGAAGCGTGGCCAGCAGTTCGAGGGAGGTGATTCTGCCCCTCTACTCTGCTCTGGTGAGACCCCACCTGGAGTGTTGCGTCAAGCTCTGGAACCCTCTAGCACAACAAAGACATGGACTTGTTGGAGCGGGTCCAGAGGAGGGCCACGAAAATGATCAGGGGGATGGAACGTTGCTGTGGTTTAAGCCAGCAGGCAGTTAAACACCACACAGCCGCTCGCTCACTCACCCCCACAGTGGTTTGGGGGAGAGAATCAGAAGAGTAAAAATGAGAACACTTATGGGTTGAGATAAGAACAGTTTAACAATTGAAATAAAATATAATAATAATAATGATGATGATGAAGAAGAAAAGAAAGATAGCAAAAAGAGAGAGAAATAAAACCCAAGAAAGACAAGTGATGCAAATGAAAAAAACCCAAAAATAATTGCTCACCACCCGCGGACCGATGCCCAGTCAGTCTCTGAGCAGCTTTCCCCTAGTTTATATACTGAGCATGATGTCATATGGTACGGAATATCCCATTGGCCAGTTTCAGTCAGTTGTCCTGGCTGTGCTCCCTCCCAGCTTCTTGTGTATCTCCAGCCTTCTCAGCCAGTACAGCATGAGAAGCTGAGAAGGCCTTGACTCTGTGTAAGCACTTCTCAGCCATAACAAAAAATCTCTATATTGTCAACACTGTTTTCAGCACAAATCCAAAAGATAGCCCCGTACTAGCTACTATGAACAAAATTAATTCTATCCCAGCCAAAACCAGCACAAACGCCCCTCCTATGAAGAAAGGCTGAGAGAGTTGGGGTTATTCAGTCTGGAGAAAAGAAGGCTTCGGGGAGACCTTATTGTGGCCTATCAGTACTTAAAGGGGGCTTATAAGAAAGATGGGGACAAACCCTTTAGCAGGGCCTATTGCGACAGGACAAGGCAGAATGGTTTTAAACTAAAAGAAGGTAGATTTAGACTAGATATAAGGAAAAAATTTTTTACAATGAGGGTGGTGAAACACTGGAACATGTTGCCCAGAGAGGTGGTAGATGCCCTATCCCTAGAAACATTGGTCAAGTTGGACGGGGCTCTGAGCAACCTGATCTAGTTGAAAATGTCCCTGCCCAAAGCAGGGGGACTAGATGACCTTTAAAGTTCCCTTCCAATCCAACCTATTCTATGATCTTGTAAGAAATAATCATTATTTTCTCCTTTATGCTGTGTTTACCTGGAAATAGACAGATGAAGCTCTGTAAGAATACAGCAAAACATTGCTGAGTATCAAAACATTTTGATGCTCATTTTTTATTTAAAATTGAATAACATAAAAAATACACTTTTGTTCTCTAGTTAAAAATTCTATTCTAACCACAGAAATAACTATTTTCACTCTTCTCCACCGAAAGTTCAGGTTTTTTGCAGCTGTTAGAATATCTGAAAAACTGTAGATTTTAACAGTCTTATGTTGACCTGTAAGTCTCTACAGAAGACAAAATGTCAGAATATTATACCAATTTATTTGTATTATATGTATTATATGCATATATATGTGTATAGATATACAATATAATATATATGTGCATATGTATGTATTATATGCACAAATAATATAGTCTTCTTCATTTAAAAAAAAAAAAAAAATTGTTGTTTTTTTTTTTAGCAACACAGTTTTCTAGGTTCTTCCTACAGTTACTGTGTACTTTAGTGCAATATATTCTTGAATGCTGAAGCCAGGAAAAAGGCCTGAAGTCAATGCAACAAATTCTTCCTAGGAAATAGGTAAACACATCAGCTATTGTGATACATTATATTTTGTAAATGACCACAAGTATTCAGTAGCAAAAGACAGAAAAGATTGCTACAGCAACCAGCTACAGCAGTTCCAAATCAGATTCAAATAATTATTTTCCTACCTAGTACAGTTTTGTCTCTTTTCTTGTATTAATAATTTTGTAAATTAATACTTATCCATGTTTCATGTTCTTACACCTATCAATCATCTCTAAAAGACCCATCAAAAAAACCTCACATATATATGAGAAAAAGGAAATAATGATGGCAGTGTACTATGGCTAAATGTGTACTACTGGAAAACCCAAAATGTACAGAAAGAGGAGTTGTCATCATGGAAGTCCAGTAGAGGTGGTGATCTCTTCTCCCTGGTATCCAGTGACAGGACGTGTGCGAATCGTTCAAAGCTGCGTCAGAGGAGGTTTAGACTTGACACTAGGGAACATTTCTCTGCAGAAAGGGTGATCAAACATTGGAACAGGCTTTCTAGAGAGGTGGTCATGCCCCATGCCTGTCAGAGTTTGAGAGGCATTTGGACAATGCCTTTAATAATGTGTTTTAACTTTTGGTCAGCGCTGAAGTGGACTAGATGTCATTGTAAGTCCCTTCCAGCTGAACTACTCTATTCTATTCTAATTAATTTTATTTTAAAAACACTGCTGTAGTTTAATGTTTAATGTGGAAAAAGACAATAAAGAAATGGATGAGTTGTGAAAAGACTGTTGACTAAATCCTTACAAGGTTTCAAACTATTGACATTTCATAGAGAAGAATTTTAAGTTACCCACTTCCTAGAGTTTGAAAAGAAATAACACTAATTAATTATAAAAGCAAAATCCTGCATATCCAGAAATGCAACCTCAACTTTTAAAAAATACCATCTTTCTCTGCAGCTTCTCAGAAGAAATAGTCCTCAAGGTAAGAATACCTGTATTCTTAACTGACTAGCAGGTCATGAATAAAATATTAATTGCCATAATCAGAGATCTATCAGAGATTCTAAACAGTTCTAGAAAGGGTCCTAAAACATTTCTATCTATTCAGAAAGAAAAAAAGAAAAAAAGATTCTCTGTGGTAACACCTAGTATGTACTCAAAATATAAATTATTTGCCAGAGTGCAGAAATGAGGAGACTAAAAGAAACGTCCTTAACCATGACAGTCTGAGGGCAACAGATAATAGGCTAAAAGAAAAGAGAAATTTAAGAATTGGAAGTACTGTGCTACTCAGTCTGATGCTGAGAAGAATAGAAAGAAACTTAATTATCATAAGAAGAGACAAAATACTCTTTTTTCGTCTTAATTCAGATTTCATAATTAAATTCATATATAGAGGTGAGGTTAAATGAAAAGGCAGAAGAAAAAGCTCAAATTTGTAAGTTAAGAGAATATACTGAGTATCATGGAAGAGCATGTTGAACAATTATAGCATACCATCAAAAAATATATAATTTTATATCAAATGCTGTTATGGATTGACAGTGTGGACCTGACTTGATTCAATGTAAAACCCCCATTTCTTCCTCTAGAAGGTAGAAAGAATTTAAATGAGTGAACCATTTATTTTTTTCTTGATCAAAAACATGTTGTGATTACATTACATTTGCTATTCAGAAAGACATGGTTGTATCAAATGAAGTGTAAGTACAAGAAGAACAACAACATAATTAGAGCAACAATTTCTCTGTAAAAAGTGTGGCCAAGTATGCGTGATTTTTCTGTCTCTATGGAGTTCAGTCTCACTCTCTTGCATTCACTTTCACTCTCACTCCTGCTTGGGCCAATTAATGCCCTTGAATGCAATTTGTTTCTGGGGTTCATTAAAAAACATTAGCGTGAACCAAGAAGTTAGCAGACTGTAGCGTGCAACAAGCATTTTTCTACATCTCTCGTTATTTTATGTTTTTTCACCCTTAAAAATTTTTCATGTTAAATCGATAATACATTTCCTCAGTCTTTTTTTCTAAGAAGCAGTGGCAAAATATATGTAAATTAATAGATGCCCTGATATAATGAAGTGTTGACTATTCATAAAACCTCTTAATTCCTCCTTTCGTGTTTTGTTTTTCCTGTAAAAAAGAACTGGTTAAAACTTTTAGTTCTTTTCTTTACTACACTTATTATAAGTAGTTACTATTTTCCTTATCAGAACTAGATAAATTGAGAGAGATATTGACACAAAAGTTTATTTTGAAAGTTTAAACTTTATTTAGGCTCTTAATTTTAAATCACTTAAGTTAGAAAAGTTTAAGACATAAACATAAAAATAGCATCTAAATAAAAGATTTAATTTTCTTGGAAGATAATTCTACAATGGAATTTCAGGATCCTCTGACTGCAACAGAGAAGATATAAATTGCCTAATCAATTTGTCTCAAGCAAAACTAACAAAGAAGAATTTGATATCTTGGACTTATGATTTCGTTTTAGCCCTCTCAGAACACGTAACTGATGATCAGAGAGAAGCAGTAATTTAAGGCTTTAAGGCAAAAGAGAAGCATGCAAAAATAAGAGATACAAAAAATTACGTATTCCAGTGAAGGCCTGAGGGGATGCAGCATCAGTGTTAGAATGTTAAAAAGAGGAAGAGAGGTATCAGTTCCAGAAGTAATTTGATTAATTTCTCTTGAAATTGAGTATTCTATTAAATATGAAACTGCCTGAAACATAAAACCACAAATCTATATGTGTGAAGGAATGCCTACCTGACCTCTACAAAGTGTCATAAAAGTTATAATTTTAACTAATAATGTTAAGCATTACCTTCCAAGTATTATTCACGTTAACACTTAACACCCCTACGATTCCCAATAATGCATAAAAGTAATTCTAAAACTAATTGCAACCTTAAAAAGGAAATCTTAGCCAGTAACCTTAAATAGGAAAGTAAAAGTCCAGAAATGTATGCTAAATATTGGTGCTCATTTCTGAGAATTACAAAATGGAAAGTTATTTGAACACTGGTGTTCAAAAATAGCTTGGAGAGGAGGAGTCTGGTTTTAACTGGTTGAACATATTAGCATCACTGATAGTTTGACTCTCTAAATAAGGAAGAAGACATGACTCAGTCTATATATGACCTACTATTACTATAAATAAACACAGTTTTCTGATTTCATAAAAACTGTGGGGTTTTTATTTTCCCTCTTCCACAAGTGATGAGAAAGGGAAGGGTGAAGGGAAGCACAGTCCAACAAGAATAGACCAATCAAAGCACGACCATTTTTGGTTTTAAAATTCAACAGCTTAATAAAGCACATTTGTTGGAAAAGGCACATCATTTTGCACAGCAGTTTGCTGTCTTCAGGATTGCACATCTCTTCTCAACAAAAAAAAAAATTAAAAATCCAGAATTCTTCAGCATCTATTGCACAATGTGACCGCTATTTAAAATTTGTTCAGCTTTTAAGGCGTGAGAGCATGCTTAAGGTATTACACGTGTTGATTGTCATCCCAATTCTAGGCCCAGTCATCACTGAAAAAAAGCTCACAGTAAGGAGCACAAACAAAAAGTCAGTCTGTTCCCCTCCCCCATTAAAAAGATTAAAACTAATACAGAACAGTATTCTTCTGCTCTTTTCAGTATTAAAATGCAAGACTTCAGACAGTTATGATTCTATTGTGTCCCTGGGGATTATTTAGCCTAAAGAAATAAGGTTATAATATTTTTTTATTTACGACTCCTGTTACGTGTATTAATGAAACCATCAGATTAGTCACAGGACTGCCTGAGTTACAAATACTAGAAGTGAGTTCACTGAAGTTTCCTGACAGGTTTACAAATTACGACATTTTGGAAAATATATTAAAAATGTAACTTACTGTACAGCAGTATTTAAAAAATAATGTTGCTTAAAATTAAATGTTTTATAGGTCACTTGTTACAGTGGCATTTAAAGAGATGTAATAGCCAAGTATAGTTATTATACCCACTGGGATGTGGGGGGAAAGAAATTTTAAAAATACAATAACGACTTATGTAGAAAATTAATTTATGGTAGTGACTAGGCACAAGTGTGCATTCTTTTAAAATAAATAAAAAATAACATTTCCTTTCAGGACCATTGTTTTTAAATAGTATAACTGAATTAATACTGTTATTTCTCATTCAAAGATTCAAACCTGATCAGGCTTTACTTCAGCAAAATGATGGATGGACATACATTTTAATATCTCCACCTAGATTATGGGAAATTCTGTCTATCAATTTCTATATAAGGGTCTCAGTCAATAGAAATGAGTGTTCAGGGTTAAATTAAAATTTAATTAAAAGAACTACTGCAGGGTACATACTGTTAGGCCAATTCTGCAGAATTATAAAGTAAAGAGAAGACTATTACTTGGAAATAATAGTACTGTATCAGTATGCTAACCAATGGACCTCCAAAATATCTCTGTATTGTATGTATGCAGAACTCTAACACTTGCACATATCTGACTCAAAAGTCATTTCACATGTGGCTTAGATAAATCGTTACACGTGGCTGTAACGTGACATCCTTAACACAACTTAACTAGAATCATAATGAGGCTCTGTACTGACAAAATATAGTAAGATAATCAAAAACAGAGGTGCTAGAAGTAGAGAAACTTGGCTTTTGTGAGCTATAGCTATAAAGATGTTCTTTATTTTACAGAAAAGAAGAGCAAATCATGGTACAGGGACACAGACCTAACTTACATTTCTTCTCCTTTTGTCCCAAATTATAGTTTCCCCTTTTTATAGTGGTTAATCTTCAGCAGACACACTGATCCTTAGTTGCTTTCAGTCTTAGGCTACAACAGTCACATAGATAAAGCTTCAAAATGTCTCAGATGAAATGAAGTGAACCCAGGTCTTCCAAGTCATGCTTGAGAAGTTAACTCTGAAATTTCACATCACTGAGAAGAGGGAGACCACAGTTAAAGATTAATTTGTAGTTGCTTAGTCTCTTAGCTTTAAGTATTGCTCTGGACCCTTGCTTTCCTGACTGTTCCACCTCTCAGTTTAAAAGCTTCAGCTGGCTCAGGGAAAGAAAATAATTATCTCTAACTGGAGAGAATACATATGAATTTCAGAACAACTCAAATTGAAAAGTAAAGTAGCACAATTGTTGTGCTTATTTTCAAAGGGCTGGGGTTGTTTTTATTTTTTGCTTGTTTTTTTGTTTGTTTATTCTGACTTGGTATTTAACACACCTGTACAAATGAAAAACTGTCATCATATGTGCAGGTGAAAATCCATTTAAAGCCATTAAAAATATATATTCTGTGACAAGGTATCTGAACTGGCTGTGATCTATAGCATATGATATAGCACACTCCTATGCAACAGCAGTCATTGAACTTAGTGAAACATGTTCAATCCACTGCTCATTTTCTAGCTTTTATCACATCACTAGGAGAACCAGCACCTTACTTTTCAACACCTTTATTTTTCCCCAGAAAATTGTGCATGTGAATTTGGGGTCCATAAAAATGAAGCCATATGGAGTCCAGTTACTATTTAAATAAAGCAGTTCTTATAAGCCTTTCTCAAGGATTGACCCAGTACACTGTAATGCTGGACTTTCTGCTATTCTTTTAATCCAGTTTCAAGATGCTGTCCAGGGTTACCAGATGAATTCTATCTGCAGATGGGATTTTGTGGTGAAAATATTTAATAGATGATATAGAACCACTGAAACCATATCTTATAAAGATCTTGAAATCTGATCTAAAGTCTACTGAAGTTAGCAAGAGCTATTTTTACAAGTTTTGTACCAGGCTTAGTTAGCTTTTAATCCACATTTTGTAAGTGAACAGACTACTCTTTCTCTAGATTAAAGTGCCATTTTTCTTAGATTATTTATATTTCTAATTTCTGAATTGTGGTAATCATTCTTCAGTCTCAATGCTAAAGTCATCCTCTTGGCTTCTCTACTTTGCACTAGCAAAACTGTACCACTCTAATACATTTCTAATAATTAGTACCATGGCTTAAAAGGACTGAATTGACTTAACCCAATTAGCAAAGCTGAAGATTCTCTCACTCCATTACTTTTCATGAAACTGAATTTGAGTTCATCTACTTAATAAAAATGGACCTTTTTTTGACTCTTTCTTAATGGCTCTAAAATTAAATGTTTTATGTATAAGTGAAGCAGTATGGAAGAAACAAAGTTTGTCAGACTATGTAAAATTCTGTAAAATCATTACATGTCAATGCAGCTGAAAACTAGAGCACATTCTTTGCATTAGTTATAAGTACCTTAGATCCAAGAAAGTGGCATGGCTAATACTAAGTAAGAGAAAGCCAGGGGTGATGGGAAATTGTTTTACTTTATGCTGGAAATGTTTAAAATGTTAATGCATTGTCATTTATTATTAATTTTATACCATCTCCCTGTCTTTCATTTCAGTATAAGAATAGGACAGCTAAGATGTATTTCAGAATGATTCCAACATCAAGCAATTTTATGGGATCCTTTGGAAGTTTGATTTAGAGGCAGATGCACTGGGATTAGAAAAACCTCTGTCAAATTGAAGCAATCCTAAAGATTATTTTGTGAATACTTAGTGTCATTGTTTTGTTGATGGCCTATTACAGCTATGTCATATGCTTCCTCTGATGTCTCTCACCCATACGCACATCTCAACCCCCTGAAAGTCTGGCAGCTGCAGCAGCAAAGCTGAAGCTGAAAGCTGTACTTGTGTATACGTAAGGAGGGACAGTATTAGTTCTATGTTTATTTTTTTGTCAGATATTCCAAACCCTCTAGAACAATGAGAATAGAAGGAAAGAAAAAGTGCTTTTTTTTTTTTTTTTTTTTTTTAAATTTTCAGGACTTACTAAATTCTGTGAGGAAAAACTAGCCAACTTAAAGTGCTTATTTGATATAGATGTTCTCAAGAACTACCTAGCCTAAAGATTAAATATATTTTGGAACCACATTTCATCTTTAGCAGCACTGAATATGTTGCAGGTACTTTCTATTGATTGATTTACCAACATTTTTGGCCCACAATCTTCTTGGCCTCCTTTTTGAGGGAACGTGTAGCATACACTTTCAATCTACATCTTTCTTCAAACAGTACTCCTCTCTCATCATTGTCACTTTGCCTTTCAAATATGCCATACTGGGGTGGGGGGGAAACAAAACAAAAAAAAAACCCACAACACTCCAAAAACAATTCATTCAGAACTGATCAGGTGATGAAGCACTGAAAAAAAAAAGTGTGGTGAACAGAGACAAATGGAGCATGACAGTGCTAATTATGGGCAAAGGGAGAGTTCTGGAAAGGTCACAATACTAGCCTGAGCTGGGATGGACCCTGGAAATGTTAAAGGGAAAAAATCAATCACAAATAAATTTCCCAAGTGTTCAAGTCAACAGCAGACAGATGGTCAGTGGCTCATCAGTTTCTCAGTTCTGTGTGCAGCCTTCCTGGCAAATATGATGGGGAAAGGAACAGTTCATTGAGGCTTTCTCCTAGTACATCTGTGAATAACCAACCCATCAAACATGCAGAAAAACCACCTACAACTAAAATTAGGGAAGTATTTATTTCATTAATGTGAATATTAACATTTCTCTAATATTTTCAAACTCCATAATAGATTATGCCCGTCTATTTGCATCAAAAGAGAACATCTCTCTGTTAATTTTCTGATCTTCACTGGCACCACAGGACACACTTTAGATGTGGTCCTTGAAACCTCAACATTCACTCTTCTTCCACAACTTGCTATTTATTTGTTGCACAAGGTCTGGTACTGTGCAGACCTTCTGTCCCTGAGCTTGTGCTTGTATACACATTAATCTGTTTCTCAGGCAAAATAATGTGCCTTTAACTGTAAGTGGGAATCTAAGGGCAGCAGCTGTCTTCTGATAAATGGTATTTAGTCAATTCTTTAGTTTCTTGCATGTTCTTTAGTTCAGATTACATATTTGTTGAAGAACTGTAAGACACTTACTGCAGACTGTGTTTAAATCTATTCCACACAGAGTTTTGGGATGAGTTGAGTTACAATATCATGTTTTCTCCCATCTGCAACTTCTTAATCAAAAAATACATAAGGGAAAACACACTTTTGAGTGGGAATAGTCAAGCAGAGTACCTTCTGATGACTTTTAACTAATGGCATTAGAGTGCCATAATGGTGTTTTGTGTTCGCATATTAACAACTAGCTGTAGTTAAGGCACCAATACATGGTGCTCAGTTGTACAAGAAATTTTGCCACAGTTTAGAAGATAAATAAAACTTGTGGCATCCTCAGCTTTATCTAGCTGAGCTTTCCATGTTGCTAGCCTTTGATGCCTGAGACAAAAACCTCACTAGGGCTCTTGTTCTATGCTTCTATTTATATCTCACAAGATATATGGCACTGCTATCACAGATTCCTAGGAAACACAAGCATTCTTTGACCATGAGGAACTGAAAAGCATGAAGTGAAAATGAGCACTACTTTCAGCAGCATAAAATAAGCACAAAACAATCAGTTTCTAAATTGATGTTTTGAAATTTGCAGTGGGTTTATGCTATCCTTATTATTAGTATGTGAAATATTTCAAATTTTAACTAAATTTAACCTGGTAATAGGATTTTAAGAAAGCCCACTGGAGCTTTTTAATCCAATTTACTCATGGAAAGAATGCTGTGCAGAATGAACATTCCTTCAGAAGTTTCTGAGAGACTGTTTTGCACCGAGGAAGTGTCAGTTCTTTGGGATCTCAGTAAGAAAGACATGGATAATCAAAGCTAGCTGACTAATTTATTGCTTAAAGGATGGAAATTATAGAAAAGGTGATAGCAATCTCACATGCCTTCTGCTGCTAGGAACCCTGACTGTTGCAACATCAGACAAGTCCCTCCTCATGGATCATGACATGCTGTGCAGTGTTCCCATCCTTGATGAGGTTCACCAGCTCCACGTTTTCTAGTACTTTTATAGGGTCTTGCTCACAATACAGATTCATCAGTCACTGATAGCAGACACGTCTGGAATGTGGACTTAGCTTTGAAGAGACCCTTGAATAGTATGCTCCAATACCCTTATCACAATAAAGTTACAGTTCCCCAGCAGGCGTAAAAAACATTTCAAGTCGACAAGACATATACTTATGATTGAGTACACATCAAATAAATGTATATTGATCAACTATGTGTTGATTATACCATTGTACAGAGCAGTCACATGCTACCCGTCATACAGAGGCATATACCTGAGAAATCATGGATATTCTACCACAGCTGGCTGCTAAGTTTCACAGGCTATTCAAAGTGCACCTGTATACATGAGAAGAAATCAAGCATGTGGATCATCCATTCCTTGTACAATAATCTTGTGACTGCACTACTGCAGAGTGAATTGCACTACTGAGGGAGAGGCAGTTAGCCTAGACAGTCTCCTTTCTCCTTGTCTGCATATCCCAACCACCAGTTCTTCTGCAATTTTACCCCTTTTTGACTATGGGATCCGCTTTGCACTTATTGATCTATCCTGACTCTTTTAACCACCATCTCAATAAAATAAAAGAACTAAAAAAAACCAAGCTGGATTCAATGTGCTCAGAAGATAAAAAACATCTTTTTGCAGGTGGTTTTGCATACGTTCAAGAGAAGAAATATCTCTTCCAGTGTATCATAAAGTCCTGCAATAAACCCCATAACTTCTTTTATGTCTGAACTATGAACCCAGGAAAGTGTAGATCTGATATATCTTGAATTAGCAAGACATCCAACACATTTTTTCTATACAGACAGGGGAAAGGTCTAGATCTAGATCTAGAAGTGCAAAACACCTCAAGAGAGAAATCAAATTCACAAATCACAGTGTAGAATAGCTGGGGAGTAAAAGCACTAAAGAAGTAGTGTGTTTAAAGACCTGGGAATAGGAGTCATAGTAGATCACAGACTGAAGGCATTCATGTGGTGGTGTTGCAGAATAAACAAGTTTTGTGAACAGATGCATCACTCAAAATGTGATTAGTGTCAGGGCAGGCCCAATAACAGAGGGGAAAACATAGGATGGGAAAGGTCTAGCAGGCAATAGCTCAAAGAGGCTGAGCTCTGCCTGCTGGCCAGTTTTATTAACTCCCCTAACAACGACTTTCAAAGACATAATATTTACAGAACATTGTGTCCTTTTGAAGGGATTCAAGCATAACCCTGACAATTTTTCTGGTTTGTTTTTTTTTTCTTCTTCTTCTTTGTTTAACTTATTCAGGATTAGCAGGGCTGAAGTTACAGAACTGTATTTGGACACCATAGTTCAGTGACACTGGAAGAAGTCCAAAGGAATGAGACATGAATAATAAGAAGATTGTAAATAAGCTGTGAGGTAACATTGAACTAGGTAAAAAAAAAATTCTCATCAGAAAAGAAGAAAGACTGTAAATAGTGGCAGAATCTTCTCTAATACAGAGGTTTTCTACTTTATAGAAGGTTTTTACATAAAGAATGCAATATTAATTGCTCTTTCTGTCCACTAAAGGTACATGAAGTTAGAGTAAATGTTAGAGGAGACAGGGAAGAAATGGAGTTTTAGCTCCATTTGTGCTATGTTATGTTATATTATGTTACGTCAATGTAATGAAGAATGCTTCTCTCACTAATGCCAGAGAAGACATCCCATGCTCCTGGTTCCCCAGAGGAAAGTCAAAAAGAAGATAATGCCCATGCAGATGACTAACCCTGATTTAAAACTATGAGAAATGGCCAGACCTTGCAGATAAGAAAAGGTTTTGTCTTGTGTAGTGTACATTTGTCCACATAACAACCAACTTATTTGATAGCAAAGATTTTCATTAGATATTGGATAAACCATTCTGAAAAATAGTTAAACAAAACAGGCTAGACAGGGAGTTTATGGAACTGTTCTCATTGGAAATTATTCAAGTATTTAAAAATATTTATTCAAGTATAGTTTTGCTTCCAAAAAGAATTGAAAGTCCTTTCAAAGCTGTAATTCCATGCTTAGAAATAGAAGATTTAATGTTTGATGCAGAAAAGTATCTTTATTCTATTTAATTAACACGCATTTTTTTCAATACCTCTTTTTTTTCCCATTCAGAGTCCTCAAAGTGGATCATATACACTTTTCCTTGAATTATGCAAACAGATATAATTGATATCACTTTCCCTGAACATTGCCATGTTGACAATATATGCAAAAAGATATTCCATAAAGAGAAAAAGCCCTACTTATTGACATATACAGAATACAAACAGGATGTACATTAGAGTGCATTGAAATAATAAGGAAGCAAGCTGTAAAAAACACAGATGGTATGCCTTGTTCAGATCACCTTGTTTACTGCAGAGGCCATAATTTAGTTATCGGAACAGATGTGCCCATTGTACATAGCATAACCCCCATTTCACCTCTTCCATTAATACTGTCAAGTGGCCAGATGAATAACAGATACCTGATTTGCTTTCTAGCACTGAGAGAAATAAAAAAAAAAAAAAAAAAAAATTACTGTGGGTATAATGGACTCCACTTATTCAAAGTATGGAATTACTTAGAATAGTTTGACTGAGTTCTACTGAAGGTTATAGTCTTCAGATTTGTTAGTTGGTCTGTACCAGCTGGTAAAGGCAAATTCACTTGGAACTGTCTGTACACTGTACCAAGCTACCTCCAAATTCTGTGCACTGTGATGATGTAAAACAGATGGCTCAAAGTTTTCGGTTAAAATTGTTTTGACAGAAAACCAGTTTTCAGCAGAGTAATTCTTGTTTTTGTGAAAAATGTCTGCTTCCTGTGGAAAAAAATCATCATTTTGCCTATAAAAAACAGCTCTCCAAACATGAGGAAACAGAATATTTTTCAATAGAAGCCCACAAGCCTGAGTCATGGGATTTATTGTGCAAATGCTTTGTATGCTCAGTCTTCTCTTTGGGCCAGGTTTCCCAGACGGATTATATCTTCCATGATGCAAATACAATTTCATCAAGTCTTCACTGGCTGAAAGAGAAAAGTTTGTAGAATGTCATGAAACAAAACATTTGGTGAGGGACTTCAGCTGATAGAAAATAATGTATACAACAGAGACTTCAACAGCACCTTCCATAGATTGATTCAGCACATGCACATCAACACTTTTTTTTTTTTCTTCACTATTTGTTTTTTTTCCAAAGTTTTTCCTGCATGGCCCATTCTCCATAAATATCATATGACATACATTTGCCAGTTGAACAGAAACATTGGCGCCTTCTTTAAAAGGAGCCTTCTGTCATATCTCCTATGCACATTTCCATTTCCTTTGATTTAAAATAATATTACTGCTGTTCTTATGTAAACTTGCGATTCGTGGATGGATGAAATGTAGGATCTATAAAACTATATGAATTATTCTTCTGCTTTAGTTTCCTGAACTCAAGCCTCATTCCAAGGACTTTCATTCTGCATGCTTTTTCTACTTTTTCTCCTTTTCTTCTCAACAACCTTCTCTTGTTGCACTGACATAGTCAGCAGCTTTGATATTTGAACCAGGGACAATGGTAAACAATAATTATTTATTATTTACTTTTAATTTAAAAAAACAAATTGGACATTTATTTTCAGCTAGTATACTTTTAAGTAAATTATTTAAGAGACTTTGCTAAGAAAAGATGAGAGAAAGCAGCATCTGGTAGCTCATCAATATAGTCAAAGATTCCTTTCTTTTCTGATTTATGTGACCTGTTTCTTATTTCCTGATAGGACTTTAAACAGCAACATTTCCCCAGAATATTTGAGTGACATTCTACCATATGTAAAATCAAGTCAAACACTTTAATACCTGTAAACAAATAAACTTGTTAAAATAATTCATCCAAAATTATATTTCCTCTAGAACTACATTTGCTAAAGAAACAAAGCATGAAAAATCAATAATCTTCACAATATGTGTTTCTTCATGAACTTCCAGTAACCCATGGAGATGTAGATATCAAATATCTCAGGAGGTTAGGTTAGCATTAACATTTTTTCATAGGGAATCACATTAGGATCAGAGTTGAGAACAAATTCAGAAAAATTGGAATATGTTTAGACTGTTTTCATTTGGCTATACATAAACTGAACAGCAATTGTGAATATATGTGTCTTGTAACTGGTTTGCATGTTTCAGTCAAATGTATGTATTTGATGTCACATATTTACATTCAACCAGAAATAGATGTATTCAAATGTGTTCAACACTGAAGTATAAGCAGTCACGGAAAGTAAAAAAAAAAAAAAAAAACCCCAAAACCACCAAAAAAAACCAAACAACAAAAAACCAACAAAACCAAACTCCTCATTTTATTACTCTGAGGATAAATTTTAAAAGTTCAGCTGTTACCACCAGAGATTTTGAGACAAACTCACAGACTAGCATATATTCATCTTTTTTTTTTATTCTTTATTTCATGAACAAATAAATCTGCATAAAATTAGGCTAGTTATTAAGTATTTCAGCAAATTCATTATTTGTTGAATATGATTTAAATAGTCCTAATCAGGATGTAAGAATGTTGCAACAAAATTATGATAAAACATGATTGTCTCTTTCTTCCATCCTTTCATGAAGTTCATTTCACTACCAATTTTGTAAAATGTCTTTTCATCCCATGTTAACTGATGATACTTCATTCCTGCAAAAGGGTAGTCAGGGCTAACTACATTGTAGTTGGACTTCTCAGTAAACAAAAGAAATGCTAGCTGCTTCTACTCCTTTATTCCTCCAGGAAAATTGTGGGTTAGATCATATCCATTGCTAGGTGACAGGACAAGAAGGATGAACAAGGCAATTATTTTTTCTTAATTTACTATGACTAAATTATCACTCTCTGAACTGTGAACAATCAGGATATGAGAGTTTAGTTTGGAAGGCACCACAAATATAATTTGTGAGCCCTTAGTACACAGTCTGTGCAGCCTTTTTGATCTTTATGTTTTCACATGAAAGTCTGAAGATTCAGGGATATAATACACACAAAGGTAAGATCACATTTTCCCCATATTAATGATTGTAATTTACTAGTTATACTGGTATCTTTTTTTTTTTAAAAAAAAAAAAAACAGCTCATAGTTGTAAAACCTAGCAAATTAGGGGAATCGAACAGTGTGTAAGGTACAGTTTAAATAGTGTAGAGTTTATTCCTTCAGAAAGGAAAGGTGAATTTGTGTTATACATTAGCTTCATGCTGGATTTCCACATAGTGGTGTTTTACAAGGTTTCTGTTTCAATCTTCCTGAAAGATGAAATTAGAATAGTCTGTAATAATGAAAATATTGGCACAAAAAATTACTTATTCAATCTAACATGCCTTTGGAGATTATCTTACAGATTTATTTGTAAACTATGTACACTGCAATCTGTTCTTCTGTCTAATACAATTTTGATCAATCTGAGATGAAAACAGAACAGAAAGAGTCTAAGAGATTGATGGGCAGCAGGAACAAAGTCCTGAGTGGCAAAAATCTTGCCACAAGCTGCAGTGTCTATGGGCCTTGGAAGTTTGCCCACAGACACTTCTTTGAATTTAAAAAAAAAAGTTATTAGAACATGTTGTTAGTCTACTGGCAGGTAGACACAGGTCAATATTCCATTCCTGTGTTTGTGTTCTTTTTCCAGCTCAAGTTTACATATCTAATCAATCTCTTTGCCTGTATGATTGATCAAAAAAGAGTACAGTATAAAAGGAGATGCCAGAGAGATGTAAACTCATGTGTTATGAGAGGTGGAAGCTAATTGACCCATCATGCAGTAATTTTTTTGTACTCTTTCTTGCTGGGCTGCATTATACAAAAATGTGTATCATTCTATCCTATTTCAGCTCTACCTTCTGTTAACTGTTGCATCATTCAGCATTCTGTGATGAGCTATATCCTTTGCTTCATGGGCAGTAACAACACTAGTTGCTCATCAGTGATAATAAAAACATGTCCTAAATTGCCATTATAATACCCATCCTCACAGAATTCTACACACTGTGTTTCAGAGGTGTGGCTGAAAGCAGAAAGACAGTAATAATTACTGAGTTGCAGCAATAACTCCTTATGCAAGAGTCAGAAATGCCCCTTCAGAGCCTGAGACCACAGTGTAAATTCAATTCAGTTATTTCAAAGAAGAGAGTGCAAAAGAAACTGTCAAATAAAAAGAGGGTAAGCATGCCTTAAGCTGTCCAATGTCTGTATGAGTCAAGGATAAGGACTTGCCTGGCCTGCAGATAAATACCCATGTTTTTTTTTTAATAGAAAATCTTCTTTAATCCTATATTAAAAAACTTGGCATTAAAGGTGCATAAATAACTATCATAGATAGGAGAATCTAATTATTACCAACCTAATAAATCTATGGATTACGCCTCTTGCTGTCTGTTTTTTTCCCTGCAAGTGTTTCTGATACTCTGACCACAAATAATCTCTTCACAATTTGAGACAAGACAGAGTCAAGGAAACCACTTATGGTTTATGTTGCCTCTCTGATTGCGGGTGGTCTCGTCTTGTCTCACTGTGTGGCAGCCAACATTTCACTTGTCTTTGCTTTTGTTCTTTTTTAAAAGGTACATGAAAAGAGAGCTGAGAAACAATTCTTGTGTAAGAAGGGTTTATCACATTTTCTGGAAAACAAATCTCATTTTAAGTTCTTACTCACTTAGCAGTAAATAATGCCTGTATGTTTGATGAAATTACACCCTTTGCTAATTAATACGAATACCTTTGAAATGTTGTATAATACCTTCTATCACAGGCACTTCCAGCCATGAAAGAATCTTAACATTGGACATTTTAGTACCTCTTTATGACTTCAATCTACTAAAACACATATTTTTAAGTTCTTTTCATGTGATGTTTCACCAAACTACAATGGACACTGGAGCAGTGTGAGGAGTGGCAGCAGGGGCGGCAGCAGAAAGCAGCAGTGAGGGATGCAAGAGGGATACAGGAAGATAGGGAGAGGCTGCAGCTGAGCAGGGGGCGTTCCCTGAGCAGCTGAGCCCAGACCCACT
>NW_009201710.1:498-881 GCF_000690835.1 Fulmarus glacialis | reverse complement strand
CCTCGCTGGTGACGTTCAGGCGGGCGCAAAGCCGCCCCTTCCACGTGGTCAGCACCGGGACCTGCGGCAGAGGGTGAAGGTTTCTGTCAGACCCATAAAATACCCCGCCAACCCCGGGGCGCAAGGCTGGAGGACGCCTGCTCTGCCCTCATCCTGCCCTACCGCAATTTGCACCATCACGGTGCAACGCATAGAAGCGTAAACCCTTTCTCAACCCCCCCCAAAAATCCCTGAGTTGATGGCAAATTGGCATGTCGTTAAAATGACTGCAAAAAAGGGAATTGGGGGGATTTTCTGAACACTGGTAACTTTAAAAAATATCTTTTGGAAGCGGAAATTTGAAAGCTGCTTCCTTATGAAACAGGAGAAAAGCTGCTCCCCCA
>NW_009201710.1:0-279 GCF_000690835.1 Fulmarus glacialis | reverse complement strand
GAGGTGATGCTGGTGTAGGGGGACAGCGTGATGGAGAGCTGCAGCGGCTTTATCGGGGAAGGGTCCCAGGCACGGGTCGAGTCGTGCCTCTTCCTCCGCTCCGAGGGCACGTGGTCCTGCGGGGAGGGAAAGGCAGAAAAAGGGGGTTTGTAGGAGCGGCAGAGCCACCGAGCGCCGGCTGCGCGGGGTGAAACCCCAAACCGAGCATCCCTTCTCAGGGAGGGGAGGCTCACAGCCCCCGCCCCGCAGAAGGGGTGACTTTGCGTTTTACGGGTAGGG
>NW_009201709.1:1327-4228 GCF_000690835.1 Fulmarus glacialis | reverse complement strand
CGTGACTACACAGCCTACCAGACCTTCCTGTACCGCCGCTGCCAGCTCATCCCCGGTAAGGCTGGGGCATGGGGGTGATTCTCTGCTCCAGGGCGTTGGGTTGGGACCCCCTTGGGCTGCGGGCATCCCCTCCGGGAGGACCTCTGCCCTGGAGGTGCTTACCAACCCAAGCAAGGTCGTCCCTCTTTGCCAAGGGTTTCTCTGCTGCTGGTTTCTAGGAGGCTGCCTGCAAACTCGGGGCCAGTGAGCACGAAAGGGTTGTGGCTTTTGTTCTGTTTGCACAGGGAAGTGCAAATAGAAGTGTCTGTTCGCAAGTGTGGAAAGAGCACTTAGTAGTTCAGTAAATATTTGTTTTCAGTTTCCTGATGCTGGGACTGCATGCCCAGCTGGCACGTTGCTTAGATCTACTGCATTAGTACAAGCCACTTGAATTCTTTGTGTGGTTGGGATGAAATGATCCAGAGCCGAGGGATATGGGACATCTCAGCTGTCCATCCGCTCATTAACTCTGTCTTTTCTTATGAAAGTGCATGTCTTTTATCCTCCCCCCGCAACGACCGTGTTACAGTCATGGCTCTGTGGCTTTTTCTCCCACTTTTCCTGCTTCTGATGGCCTTGTTATTGCCTGTGACACAGTGCTATGTGCCGCCCAGCCCCGGAGGTGGCCATAGGATTTCACTCATGCTGAGGGCATTTAATTGTGTCAGTGGCCAAGCGCAACCCAGAAAGTCGTGCCAGCCCTAGCTGGCAAATGTAGAGGTTGCAGGAGGAAACTGGAGTGATGGAACGAGGATGTGAGCTGCCTTTCTGGAGGTGTTCTTGTCTCTGGACTGCACTGGAGGGTCATATTCTCTATTTCTGGATGACTGTACCTTGCCATCTGCTCCAAACACCTGCATTACTCTAGAGTTTCTGTCTTTTGACAGTGGCTCTTCTGTGCTGTGCCTAAGGATGGCCCCTTTGCAGCTGCAACTCTGCTAAGTGTCTCGATTACAATTAAGGACATGGGAGAAGTCCTTGCCCTGAACTCCAGCAGAGAAGGTCCTGAGCACTTGGTGACTCCATTGTTTGGATGGTGGCCGATTTAGCCATAAGGTTACAGGGTGAGTTTTATTCCCCATTATCCCTGCAGTGAATGTCTGTAGGGAAGCCACAAGCTGCTGCGAGCACGTTTGGGTTTTGCTGCCGGGATTGTGTACGATAGAAGCCCCTGGAGCCATCTGGAGAAGGGCGCTCGGCCAGGGGCTGGAGGAATTGCATGAGCTGCTCGGCCTTGCCAGCACCCTGCACTCCTGCAGCTTGGAGCTGATGGTTTCTGGCCCTCGCCTAACCGCACGGGGAGAGTTGAACCGCGCTCCTTGGGGAGCAGAGAGCCCTGCCAGAACTTCTGTGGGCTGGGATTTTATTGTCTCTGTTCACAGGCGGATTCCTTTTCTGCTTTGTAAGAGGGACACGGGCGCATGATTGCAGGAGTGTTTTAAGGGAGCGAAGGCTGTGGGCTGTGGAGAAGTGCTGTTCTGCAGCCAAAATTGCTTCCTTCGGAACCCGCTGGGTCCTGCTCTGTCCTGCTGTCCCCAACGGCAGCGTGGGGACCTTCCTGCTGTCAGCTAGCAAGAGGCTGCTGAAAACGTGCCATCATCTAAAGGTCCCTGTGACTGCTCCCTTCTTGTTGCTTCTCGATGAGATCAACTGTGTCTGCATGGTGTTTAAAAAATGCAGGTTTTGTCATGGTAACAAGGCAGTGCAGAGGAGGGAAGCTAAGCAGAGATAAGAGCCCTCCCTTCTGCTCTCCCCTGAGCTGTGAGTTTATCTGCAGTTTCCTGGCAGGGTGGTGAGCGCTGGTACCGGGGTGCTGCGCTGTGAGACAAGAAAAAGGGTGGAAGAAGGATGTTCAGACTGCGTGGCAGGGCCATTAAATGTGGATTGTGTAATCATCTTAGGTAGGGAGCAGGAAGAGAGGAAAAGATAGGGCTTTAATGGGCAAAGGCAAGGCAAGGAAGGCCCTGGACTCTTCTGCATGAGGTGATGTGAGAGAGCCCTAGGAAACATAAATGCTTTTTGTGCAGTGATCTTTTCCATCTGAGGATCCCGCGGCACTTCCCAGAGGTGTAGGTCCTGCCCCGGTGAGAAGCAAACATCTAGAAGCCATTTTATTTTCATGGAGACATCCAGAAGAGTTATGGCACGTGGGCTAAGAGCACGTCAGGGCTCCTGTTCCATTGTGGGGTGGCCCTCGATCAGCACCTTAATCCTCGTACATACGCAATACTCACAAATCCGTCAGGGACAGAGCTTACTCCTAAAGCCGGGAGTGTGCGCTTGTGCAAGGCTCCGCATTGCCCCGTCTTGTTCCCATATTGGGTCAGGGTAGAGCTGCTGACTCGCCTTTTTACCAGCTGCATCCCCCTCTCTCTGGCTTTCCAGGGACCCTTGTGTGGCTCCAGGGTCAGTGGGGAGAAGCCACCAGGTCCCAGCAGTGGGTCAGGGAAGGAGAAGCCCCTTCTGAGCTGGGCTGGCTGTCAGCTCCTGTTGGGACTGGCTTAAGCCTGGCCAGACTCTAGGTGGGGCTGAAGAGTTGGAGATCTTTCCTGCACCGAGCCTGGCCTGGGTTTTAGTTGGGTTTGGGCACGCAGGAGCATTCTTGAATGGAAAGCCCTTGGCTGTGGTCCCACAGCTCCTGCACCTGGAGATCCCGGGAGGGAGCAGAGACCCTCTCCCGGCCCTGGGGTCCCAAAGAGATCAGAGAGGGGCTTTCCACCCAACGAGGGGTTGCTGTGGACATCTCGCGCAGCTGACGTGGGAGGGAGGTTTGCAGAGATTCTCATCCCGTGGGCGAAGGCTGAATCACGGGCTGAGGGGTGTGTGCTGACAGGCGGGGGGAGGAAGATGCAAAGCAAAGGC
>NW_009201709.1:0-1311 GCF_000690835.1 Fulmarus glacialis | reverse complement strand
CCCGGCCGAGGCTCCAGCCCCTCTCGAGAGCCCCACCACCTCTAATGTCACCGTACATCGCAGCAGGGACACCAGGCACCTTCCCAGAGCTGGCGTCACCCGTTAGCTCATGCCGTGACATGCCTTCCTTCCTTCTTTCCCTCTCGCGCTGCTGTCGGGCTCCCTTTACAGCATTTGGTATCATGGTTGCTTGTGGCAGCAAATGGTCGTGCACATAAAATAAAACACAGTCCCCTTCCCTTGGGGAGGGAGACAGGCAATTCCAGTTAGCCTTTGGAGACAGCTAAAGCTTTGCAAGGCTTCAGCGCAGCTCATTTTCGGTGGCTGAGATCAACCCAGTTCAGCACAGCAGGTCCTGCCCAGCATGGCTGGGAGCAACTCGAAAATCCGCAAAACTTTGGCGGCCAAATGCTGAGTAACATTTTTAATGCCTGTTTTGTCTTATCCCCAGCCCGTGCCCGGGGTGGAGAGCGCTGGTGCTCTGCAAATGTGACAACCATAATTAAAGTGGAAGTTTCTAAAGCTGCATTAACCCTTTTGGGAGGGCGTAGACCCCTTTCTCCTCCCTTTTACAACATCGCAGGGTGCTGCTAATGGTGATGTCCACACTGAGAATCACCAGTTCCCAGTTTTCATGCTTTTACCCCAGCTGAGCACCGGCAGCAGCAGATGCTGCCGACAGAGCGAGTCCCCACGCCGTGCCTGCCCACGCAGGTGTAATTTGTCACTGGGTTTTGAGGCGGCACCACAAACTCCAGTACGAGCTGGTAGAAAACCAGCGCTCGCCTGGTTAAAAAGCGCAGGGAAGATGTATTGCTCACTCTGTAATTGCACAAGCTGAACGGGAGCCAGTTCTTGATTTCTTAGAAATAAGTGAAGCGATGTCCCAGACCAGTTTTCCCTTCGTCACCAAGTTGGCCCGGCCATGCCGTGCAAGGAGCCCAGATCCAGTTGCAGCCTGTTCCGACCCCTGGGAACGGCTCTTGGGAAAGGAAGGACGTGGATCCGTGTGCGGCGCGGCCCTTGGCTCTCGCCTGCAGGAACTGGAACGAAAGGGGCTGCTGCTCGGAACAAATGGGCCGGCTGCTCCGAGTGAGACATCCCCCCGGCCCAGCCGCTAGCTGTGACCCCGGGAACGTGGATTCTGGCCGGTGCCGAGTCAAGGATGTAGATGGGATGGGACCGCAGGATGGGAGCTGGAGGGGGGTTTTGGGGGGCACTGAGCAACACCGCAGCAGGCAGGGGGTTATCCACGGCAGGGCTGGCAGTGCTCAGCCCCGTGAACCGTCCTGCTCCTGGACACGCTCCCGT
>NW_009201708.1:0-1827 GCF_000690835.1 Fulmarus glacialis | reverse complement strand
TATATAAAAAAAACCTCAAAACATCAAATATAGACCACAAATTAAATTCTCTTAAACTACAGCAGACATACACAGTAAGACAGGGGCTCAACCTTTGTTGTAACAAAGTACGATTTGTCCTTTCTAATAGGCTTATTCTAAAGGCAAGCAATTGCCACATACATTTTTCAAGACCTGCGAGCTGACAAAAATAGCTGCTTACCTACTATCTGTGTCCAGACCTACAAAATCCTTCTTCTCAAAAGGAACACAGAGGAGCGGGATCTTGTCTCCAGACTTATCAGTGGCTCTGTCAAGCCGCTTAGACTCCAATACTATGAAGAGGGATTCGATAAAATCTTCTATTCTCTTCTCCACAGTTTCGCATTCATCATAACTGGGATAAAACGCCACATCTGTGCGGGGCTGCTCCGCAATCTCTCCTTGAAGCCCGAAGACAAACAACCGGGAATCATAGAGAGTAGAACCATACATTTCCTTCTGAAGATGGAATTTTTCAAAAGTCTGAGGCCAGTCCTTTGCAGAAGAACAGTCCGTAATAGTTATCAGCCCCACAACTTTTCGGTGTGTCTGAAAATCCCCCCATTCATTGTTCTCTGGGGGATAATGGTGCCTATAACGGATATACAACACACGCTGAGAGTCGCGCACGTTAACTTGACTCACTGCTGAAATTCGCTTGTAGATCCTGAAAAAGCTCTCTTCGGGTACAATGCCAATTGGCTGAACCACAACCAGGAGAGTCTGATGATCCTCAGCACACTGCATGTAGTCAGGAACACTCATTTTGCATCAACTGCAGGCTAATAAAAGAAAAACGTATATTATTTTTTAATATTCAGAAGTACGCATGGTTGCTGAATCAAACCAGGACTTTGATGCTAAACACTTCTGCATCCTGTATATATGTGCTAAAATACTAATACTTTCTTTCATCATTTTACTAAATCTTCAATCATGCAACCTACTGACGTTTCACAGTGCACAAGGAGTGTTCTTAGTCACATATCAGTATGCCCACAAACAAAAATTTGTAAATTAGGTTTTTTCCAACCAAATCAGTTTCCCATTCACTGTGCAGCTACACAAGCCAACCTAACACATGGGGCAACAGAGAGTCTCTCCGTACCATAGCCACAGATTAAATGCTTACTAAAGCACCACCTCAGAAGAGACATCCTTTGAGACTCAGGCTCTCCAGTCTGTCTCCACAACATGCCTTGGGGAAATACGGAAAATTGTGTGAGGTGGGATGTAAACCGACACCAAATCGGAATGACCAAACTTTACACAGCTGTCAATGCTCGCACATGGCCAGGCAGAGGAAAATCAGGTCCAGAACACTTATTTTTGAGAAAAAGTGAAGTCATTTTTTCAAAACACATGTGGGTTCATCAGAAGGACCAAGCAATGTTTTCTGCTTTTATATTTAAATATTTAGAATTCCTTCTCCCCTGAGCTATCTAAAAATGATTACTGTACTACAGCTGTGTCTTAAATGAAGATGCACATAGCTAAGCCCTCGCATCTGCTCGAGACCTCCCAGACCACGCAGATCCCTTGGAGGATTTCAGCTCCAAAGCACCCTCTAAAACGTACATACCACCAAAAACACCCAAAAAAAACCAAAACAAAAAAACAACAAAAAACCCCCCAAAAAAACCCGCAGCACAGCTTTACACTGACACTACTTGGTTTTACCAAACGGAACGAAGAAAAAGAGTTTTGAGCCCGGCAGCACAGGTGGCAGAAAAGCAGCTGTTTGATGGGGAGCGGCTCCTCATAACTACTGGCAGCGCGAAGACCCGCTGAAGTAAATCCCCACTC
>NW_009201707.1:0-2679 GCF_000690835.1 Fulmarus glacialis | reverse complement strand
AACCTCTGGGCACTGGGGCCGAGCTCCGGGCAGCGCCGGGGAGAGATGGGAGCACGGGTGCGGGGGGTGCAGGGGGTGCAGGGGGATATGTGCACGTCCAGGGATGTGCACGTGGATGTATGCATGGATGTATGTGTGGATGTATGCATGGATGTACGCGTGGATGTACACGTGGATATATGCATGGATGTACACACGGATGTACATGTGGATGTATGCGTGGATGTATGCATGGCTGTATGCATGGCTGTACACATGGATGTATGCATGGCTGTATGCATGGATTATGCATGGATGTACACATGATGTATGTGTGGATGTATGCGTGGATGTATGCATGGCTGTATGCATGGCTGTACACATGGATGTATGCATGGCTGTATGCATGGATTATGCATGGATGTACACATGATGTATGTGTGGATGTATGCGTGGATGTATGCATGGCTGTATGCATGGCTGTACACATGGATGTATGCATGGCTGTATGCATGGATTATGCATGGATGTACACATGATGTATGTGTGGATGTATGCGTGGATGTATGCATGGCTGTATGCATGGCTGTACACATGGATGTATGCATGGCTGTATGCATGGATTATGCATGGATGTACACATGATGTATGTGTGGATGTATGCGTGGATGTATGCATGGCTGTATGCATGGCTGTACACATGGATGTATGCATGGCTGTATGCATGGATTATGCATGGATGTACACATGATGTATGTGTGGATGTATGCATGAATGTACACGTGATGTATGCGTGGATGTACACATGGATGTATGCATGGATATACACATGGATGTACTTGTGGATGTATGCATGGATGTATACATGGGTGGGAAACCTGTGAGCTTAGAGCTGAAAGTGGCTGCACAACACTGAGTCAGGTTTTTGGGGCAGAGTGGGTGCCCAGGAGTGTCTGACAGGGAACGGGCAGAGGCCCGTGGATGGGGTGGATGAAAAAAGAAGGAGCTGAGGCCGGCGCCGAGTGGTCTGGATGGGCGTCCGGGGGAGGGTGACAACTGGTACAAGGAGCGAGAAAGCAGGGGGTGACGAGCCGTTAGCCGGGCGCTGGAGCTGCCGGGCATTGTGCAACCGTGTGGGCAGAGATCACAGCCCCCTCGATCCCTCCTGACTGTGGGAACTGCGTGGCACTTGAGCTGCTGATGCACTCTTGGATGGGTGGCCAGCACTCGCCCCATCCGGGCCAGCGGTGAGCAGGTCCAACAGTGCCGAGCACTGCCTGGGGCTGGGGCTGGATTTCCCGCTGCCGCTACCCACGTCCCAGGGCAACCATAAACCTTTTGGCTGGGAGAAGCCTCCAGGCTGACTTCTGCTCCTGGTTGGCCTTCCACGCTGAAAGTGTCACCAGCCCAAGGACCACCTCGGCACCGCTGCCATGTCCCAATAAATACCAGTGTCAAGGATTTGCTGTCCTTATCGCTGTCCCTTTCCTCCAGTTTCTTCGTTCCCCAATCGGTTGCACGGCAATGTGTATATTTTAGCAAACGAGGTGCTAGCGCTCATTTTGCAGGCCGTCAACTAAGAAATCCTGCCGTCGGTGACCCCCGCCGTGACTGCCACTGCCCGCAGGTCGTGGTCCTCACTTCTCCCCCCCATAGATGCCGCCCCACCGCCCTACACAGCTGCTCGGGGCTTTGCAACCTTCTGCTCGTGGCAGTGGTTTTCAGTTCACCGAGGGTTTTGCCTATCACCTGCAGACTTTCTCTTTCAGACTGTAAAAAGGGATTTAAACCAGCACTAAAACCATCTGGGCTTTATCTTCCCTCCTGAGCGGAGCGGCTCTGTTCAAGGCCGCTGGTGGGAAGTCTCGGGTCTCTCTGCGCCGCTTATCTCCCCGCCTTGCTGAGAGGTGCCCTTTCACACGGCAAGATTAGGAGGGGGAAGGACTGTGTGGAGAAGCCATATCTTTATTAGACCAGCTGGGGTAATTGAAAAAAGACAGCCACGCTCCCGGCTCTGCCTTCCTTTGCTGGGACTCCAAAACCCCGGCTGCTTCTTGCAGCTCCATCAGCTGCTTTAGCAGAGGTTGTTCCTCCACGGCAGCCGCTTCCCGGGGAGCCCTTTGGAAGCTGCTTTGGGGAATCGCTCCAATTCCTCAAAAACCACCAGCAAAATTCCCCCGTGGGTTTTTGCTTCCCGTCGGGTCTCCCTTGGGACGGTCACATGTTGCTGCACGGGCTCCAGCACTTCCCCTTCTGAGTGGCCCCATGATATTTTCCCTGTTGTCCCTGTCGGCGAGGAGCCCAGAGCCCATGCCTCAGTTTCCCCTGCTAGGTCTTGCTGGGAAAGATGGGAAAATGAATTCCCATGATGAGCTTGACCGACAGCAGGGAAAAGGAGGCGAGGGGCTGCCAGGTGCCATTTAGGACGTGGGCTGCCCTGGCTCCCCCTTCCTGCTGCTCCCATGACTGGTGACCTGGCGGCGCGGTTACGCAGCGGCGGGTGCTCGATGGCTCAGCGAAGTGAGCCAGGGAGCTCTGAGTCACTGCCGGTGCTGGCTCAGTGGGGGCCGCTCCTGGAAATCTGGGGGTGCTGGGGGGGTACCGAGGGGCTGCTGGACGCCCAGCGCTGTGCGTGTCCCCAGCCGGCACATGGAGGAAGGGGTGCGGGTCTCTGTCGCGACCAGCGGCGAAGGGTCCCCA
>NW_009201706.1:39874-71463 GCF_000690835.1 Fulmarus glacialis | reverse complement strand
GGGGGGAGGAGGGGTGGGGCCGGAGAGAGAGAGAAATGGAAAGAACAAATAAATCTGACTCCTGCAAAATCTCTCACATCATTTCACTCTGCTTCATCACCCTTCTTTCATCTCCCCTCCCCATATGCCGTGGTCACAGCAAGCTTGTTTCAGCTACCAGAAGATGAGCTTGGTGAGCCACTGCTGTTCATTAATCTAACCATATACTGTTGACCCAAAGACACCAGCCTGACCTGAGTAAGGAATGACTCCCTTCACAAAAGGGTCTCTGTCTGTCTGAAAAAGGGACATTTCTTCTCCTCTCCTCATTCCAATTCATTTTAACAGGGACTATAGAAAGGGTGAGACTATCAGGCAACACTTTTTTGTGCCTTAAATAATCCTCAGGGAGCTTTAAACAAGCCTTGGGAAGGACAACTGGCCTTGTGCCTATGACCATGGACAATCAGAAGATCTGGGCCGGAGATGGCTTGGTCACCATTGTGGACAGGAAAAGAGAAAAGCCAAGCAATTGGGAGAGAGTCAAAAGCAGGACTTGGAAAGGCTGAGGAATTTGGGGACATGATATTTCTGAAGGTTCATAGTAGACAGGCAGAGAGAAGAAAAATCTTTCCTCGGATTTTGAGGGCTGAACTGCAATCTGAGTGGCAGGATTGAATTCATGTACCTCTTTATATTGATAGATCCCATATTTCACTAAATGGCCACAGTCTGGAAGAATCCGCCATAGTCTTGGCAGTACTAAATACACTTTTTGATTACATGTACTTGAAAGAGGTTTGCTGTTTCAAAGCAGGTTAACTGATCATGCTAAGCTATAGACCCCCAGTTCATACCTGTATCATTAGGTATATGAAGGTATGATGAAGGTATACATTGCGGCCTTTCAACGTATAAGGGAGGCTTATAAGAAAGATGGAGAGAGATTTTTTACCAATGCCCCTAGTGACAGGACAACGGCCAAGGGTTTTACACTGAAAGAGGGTAGGTTTAGATCAGACATAAGGAAAAAATGTTTTACAATAAGGGTGGTGAGACACTGGAACAGGTTGCCCAGAGAAGTTGTGGATACCCCATCCCTGGAAGTGTTCAAGATCAGGTTGGACGGGACTTTGAGCAACCTGATGTAGTGAAAAATACCCCTGCCTATGGTTGGAGTGGATGATCCTTAAAGGTCCCTTCCAACCCAAACTGTTCTATGATTCTATGATTCTGTGATCATTTAGAGCAATATTTAACCCCATGATCAGTTAATGTGTTTTTAAATCAGTTCCTATCTCTGTTCTAGGTGCTGTCAAACATTTTGAAATCTGTTTGCTGATATGTTACAATACTCCCTCTATTTTTTCAGGGCAGATGGCCCCCCTAGTCATATTACTACCCTTTCTGACATGTAGGCCTCTGAGAGTGATTTTATTGACAGTTCCTAAAATCAATAGATAACGTTAGCATTAAATAGGTTAACTTCTACTCCTAAACATTGTCTTAGAAATACACGTAAGGCAAGTGAATAAGTAAGTTGTGAAGGTTTCTTACTGTGCCACCTTGCCTCGTTAAAGGAATGAAAGACCAATGTCAGAAGAATGCTGCACCTACCGTTCTTCAGTAGCTCCATGGAAAAGTCATGAACAAGCAACCCATGGCTGTGGTCGTCATGGTTAATTAACTGTTTATAGTGTAGAATATCATTGCCATGAACTCCATTAATAAGGAACCCGTACCACGGCCTCTGCACAACCCCAAATACCAAATGGTCTTGAGGCACATCCAGGTCAACCGCATTGATAACAGAGAGATCTAGCTCTTTCATCTCCCCCTCTTGAACCTGAACGTGAAAGAAAAAAATGTCCAATTCTTTTACATAAAAAGAAATTATAGAATTTTAGCATCGTTTCCTAAGTACGGTATTTTTGCGTATGAGTGTATCTCTCTGTTTCCTCCACCCCTTTCCCAGTAGCTTTTGAACCAGCTACTGATTTCAACTAGTTTAAGAGACATAGAGTAGCAAATTGTTAGCGATGAAAAGAGAAGGTGAGATAAGGAGTTGGTATCTGCCCCGATTAATACTAAAGCTATTAAGTAAGTAAACTTTGTATTAAGTGCTAGGGAACGCACAGAGGAGAAAGCCTTTAAATACATAAATATATATAAAAATATGGATGCATATAAATTTATACACATACTTTACAGTAATATAAGCTTACACTGCCCTAGCATGGTGGTCACAGAATTATTATTTGTATTAAAAGCAGTCTTCAGAGAGGGGAGAGGCTATGCCAGAAACAAAAAAAAAAACCTCTACAAAAAAATTATAAAAGCTCTTGAGAAACCAGAAGAAGCATAACAATCCTTCTGCTTTCTAGCTGACTTACTTGTTTAAAGATTTGAGCCTTTTTTTACTTAACTGCAAGTTACCAAACTGAGCTGTGCACTGCTCCATTCCCACTGAAGCTCTGTCTTACAGGTTTAAATGGGATTTAATTGGGCTGTTTCCTGAACTAGACTGAACTACACAAAATAAGGGAAAGATGCAGAGGAACAGGAGTTAGAACAATGCTCTTATTTATATTGAAGAGTGTTTTCTGGTATAAAATAACTCTATGACAGGCATTTGGTTTCTTTCCTTACGGTAATATTCCTTGCTATGAATTCTGGGACTTCATCATTGGTTGGGCTGATCAGCACAAAAAATGGAGTCTCTGCAGAGCGATGCAGCCCATCAGTGACATAAAGTACAAAGTGGTCTGCTGTTGGCTCCATTCGCATGTGCCTGGCTTGTACATAGTTTATGTTCAGGGCTTTCAGGTGCTTCAGCTGAAACGAAGCTAGAGATTTTAAACAGATTATGAGTTAGCACAATCTTTTCCTGCTTTCTGGACTTACGTATCATTAAAAAATCTGAAAGTATGTCTTTCTTCAGAGAACAAATAACTTGGATTTTGTAAGTTCTCCATCATTTTTTGGCTGAAAGAGTTACACTGCACATGTTACCACAGGACACATGCCCTTCCCCTGAAACAAAAATGCATCCTTCTGCTTCTTGTGGAACTGTGCAACTTCATACTGCAGAACTGAGCCCAAATAAAAAGACCCAAATAACAGGTAGGAAAAGATCTGAGGTCTAAGTAATTACATTGACTGTTATTTGACTGACAGACCAGGAAAATGGGGAACAAAAGACCCGGTGATTCTGGGTGTCCAGCTGGTGACACTTGTAAAAGCTGGTAGCATTACAGAGCATGCCACAATCTGTTCTGCTGAGGATGAAACTGCCTTACAACGTTTGAAGGTGGACAAGGGAAGAGACCCAAGTCAACCACCATCTCTTTCACTTTTGTAGCTTTGCCTTGGAAACTAACATGGGACACAGGCTTTTCAAATTCTCTGCTACAGCATTTAATTGACAGAAGTATAGGTGAAGGGAAGTGCAGGAGCCTTGCATGGGAGAGTGCAGGGGGAGGCAGAGAGAGCAGATTAATGTCTTATATCACCACTTCTAATAGATTGCAGCTGGAATGCATAAAACAAGGATTGGCTTGTTTACTTCAAGTGCCAATTCTTCACATTTGCAGAGCTCCGGTCTCCCTTTGAACTCCTCCCACACAGTCCCACTGCTCTTCATCTGCCAGCACCTGCCTTCGTCAATAAGCCCATATTAATGCACACACCTGCAGCTACTTCACCAGAGCCCATCTCACAGCCCTCCACAAGCCCTCTATATTTCATCTGCTTGATTACCATACATCGTTAAGACTTACCTATACTTACACCAATGTTGCTTTTCTCAAACCCAGGAGAAGGCAGTATATTTTCAATGTAACCAAACTGGGGAGGAGAAACCAAGACAAACTCTAAGTCATCTGCAGTGGTGTCAGGGTCAGTGGCAAACAAATGGTTGGTGGTAAGGGCTGCTGAGGAGCCCTCCTCCACCACAAACCTTGCACCTGCACACAAACAATATGATAAGCATTGTTGCTTATTTAGCTCATTTTACTGTTGTTTTTGTTAACAAGAATGGAAATAATAACTAAGGGGGAAAAGACAACAAATATTGAGTTATGAGGGATTTTGGTTTAGATTTTTTTTTCTCTGCTTACACCACCAACTCTACTTTTGTGATCATGTAAGTAGAGAGGAAGGGAATCATGAAATTATTTTACTGGTAAGTTATTACGTATGGTTTATGTGCTGCTCGAAATCAGTTGTTGCCTCTGTTTGTCAGAGCATTAATTACATGAGAGCTGTTACGAATTGCTCATAATGAACAATTTTTCATGCATCACTGCTTAATTTCCCTGCTGGGACAATGCTTCATTTCCAGAACATTACTTGGGTGAGAGCCTGCAAATTACAAAACTACTCATACATATGTTTAAATATTCTCTGAGATACATAACATATACATAATGCTTACAAACAAATGACATTGAAAAAAACAAGCATACAGAAAGCATACCTTTAGTATGTATACTACAGACCTCATCCAAAGCTCAGGAAGTCAGTGGAAATTTCACACAATGGGCTGTTGTTGGACTAAATGTACATTACCGACACTATTCCATTTTAACTGAGTATTTTTGATCCTGAAGAGTACTAGTGAAAATGTGGCTTCACATCTATTAATTTGATCCCTTACATATATAGCCTGGATTTGTGTTTATTCACTAACAGAGTTAAATATAGGTAATAAAAGATTCTCTCCCTTCATAGAAGGGCCAGCGTCTAAATTTCTCTTGTATACTTTACATGCAGAGGTAGATAGATATTTATGTTTATGTTTTTGCATTGTATAAACCTGATAATTGTCTGGACCTAAGTTCAGGGACAAGATATCGATCACTTTTACCCAGACATATGCAGCAATGGACATGTATAGATGGAGGGGAGCAGATCTGAGCACTGTCATCTCTAACCACATGATTTAAACATGCACCTGAAGAGCCACAAGCAGTTACTTATACTTGTACCTGCAGCTGAATTTGGTGGTTGCACTGTACTAGCAAAAGAAAAAAAATATTGATGGAAATTCTGATCCAAAATTTTTGTATGCTAATCTCAGCTGACTCTTTCTGATGCTAAAAGACAAACAAACAAACAAAACCCCCGAGTCTTTAGCCATTACAGTACTGCATAGCCCACATTATAATGCTATAGTGAGAGGAAGCTTTCACCAGTTGCAACTGATGGAGGCTGGTTGTCCACTGGCAGTACAGTGATGTTAAGGTCATATACTGGAAATGGATCGTGAAGTGGAACTGGAGGAGGAAGAGGTCCATCATAACAGCAGTCTTTCACATCTAGGCCAGCCTCACCGTCAGAGACAACAAAGGTTAAGATCTCAATGGAAGGAGTCAGGCCAATCTCTCCACCTGGAAAAAATGTTGCAGTTCAGAAGAAATATTTTACCAGAACTTCATGAAGAATAATTTTGTATCCTGCAAGGACAAGCTGCAGTATTCTAATCAGAAGAAAACAGCAAAATTACTAGAATTCTTAATTCTGGCTGGTGGGGGTGCTGTTTAGTTAGGGATTTGGTTTGTTGTTCATAATTAATTTTAACCAGCTTACTTCTATTCTAGAATAAAAAGATGTAGAAAAGTATATAACTAAGTTAGTATTACTAATAGTTATAATATTATTATCGCAATGTTAAAATATTATATTGTAATTGTAATAAAATTGCTTATAGTCCTCATGATTCTATTCTTTGTGCACTAAGGCACATGCAAAATATACATTTGTGCAGAAAGAGAGGTTTTTTCCTGCATTTCTTCTCAAAGAATGTAGGAAAAGATCTTTCTTTTATATATGTACCCTCTCTATGACAAGTGGTAATCTCTTCCAGCAAAAAACAGTTTTGCATATCAAGAAATGCATGTATTCCTATACGCCTCTTATCCCTACGAAATGGACTATAACAAGGGCTGTGCTTTGTTACTTTACTGTATATTATGCCTATACGTAATCATGTCCAAAAATGTGGGCTGATACAACACAGGACTGGGAACTACCACCCCTTGCAAGAAGCATCTGTGGCTGAGTGTATTCCAGTTGTCAGCACTTCTGGCAGTCTGTGTCTTGCATTGCTGCAAGATGTTACTAATAAGCTGTCTGCAAAGGGAAGGCAGTGACTCCCACGCTCTCTTGCAATATCTACTGGCAGCGCATGTAGTGTGTAGAAATTTGGGAATGACCTTTAAGGTCAGCTTCTGCCCTTCAGTGCCTCTGCAAAACACTGCCATTGAATAATGTTCCTGATATCTTTAGAAGTTTGTTATGGGTGGCCATAATCAAGTACTTCCTTCTCTTCTCAAATACCAGCTTTTCTTTTTAGACAGTGCCAAGCCTGAAAATATCACATATATTCTCCATGCTAGCACAAAATTACAGACTAATTACACAGAAAACCAGAGCCTTTGAAAAAAAAAAGACTAAAGCTGTCATCAGAGATGTAGAAAAGAGAACCCTTTTAATGTTACTGAAAGGATGAAATTAAGTAAGAAAGGGGGTTAACCAGCTCTTGGTTTCTGTGAGTAATTAAAAAAAAAGTATTTTGGGATTTTAAAGTCAAAACCACAAAATAACATCTTTTTAGCACTGTGGTTCTTTTGAAGGAAATCTGAACATCGTTTGTCTTGTGGTACAGAAAGACTATAAACTGTCCAAAAGTGGATATCCATGTAGATTGGGGAGGTAAGCAAAAAGTACCTCAGGTTGTTAGCAGTTTTCTATTAAAACTCGGCATCCTCATTTACAGCATTACATTATTTTATCTAAACATGACTACAGAAAAAGGTCAAAGATTTTTTTTTAATGTCAAGAAACAAATAAAAAGACTCTATTTTGTACCTAATTTAATAGTACCTATTTTGTACCTAATAATGGCCAAAAAGGCCAAAGATATTTTATCAGCAACAGTGAAAGAGATCCTCCAGGATTATGATGCTTTCGTGTACTTGTTAGAATATAATTTTCAGTTCAAACAGGGATTTGGAGAACACATTAAAACATTTGGAAGTTGTACATCATCAGCCCTCTTTCAAAGCCAGCTTACTTTTTTCCCTAATCACAACACATGTGGCTCTGAGCTTCTGCAAAGATTATATGGATTCAGTTTGAGATTTTCTGCCAAAAACTCTCTGATGACCTTCCAGTCCAATTCTGTCCTTAACTCACTTACTAGTGTGCTTATATGTGACTAAACCAGAGATGACATCAGCTTGGGAGAAACGATCCACAGCAACACCAGCTTTCCTCACTACCCCGTGGTAGGGCTGGCGAGCCAGCATAAACATCAGTTTCACGTCATCACTGTCTGCGTCTGTGGCATAAATGTACTCCGAGGAGAGGACCACTTCTTCACCTTCCAGGCAGTGGAGCACAGGAACAAGGCCTGTTTGCATAACAGGTGGCTCATCGTTCACAGGCAACACCTAATCAGAAAAATAATTTAAGATCTTTTATCTTTCATTGCAGTGGAAACCTGTTGTTTTAACACATTGCTTTCCAGTCCAAACCAGCAGTATGGTGTCAGTGTCAGAGAACATTGAACTCTCTGTATGAACAAAATGAATTAAAATTAAAATTCAAAGACAAAAGCAAACCAAACTAGATAATTATAGCTCATATTTCAGTACAGAGAGAATAATTCCAGACAGAAGAATCCAAGCTGGAGCAAGCACAAATGTCTTTCAGCTAGTACAAGCCAAATCTCCTCTCAAATTTGGCACACAAACCTGAAAGCTAGGGTCAAAATGGAAGCCTAACAAGTCCAATATCTTCCAATTTCCAAGGGAATGTGAAGACTTTCAGAAGTCAAGTTTTGCACTCTTCTACACAGGCAATTCCTCTCAGAAATATGCAACACACTGACCTTGACCTGCAGGATGAACTCTACAAAGTGGATGCCATCTGTGGCTGCAAAGAGGACATCATCAGTGAGAGTCTCAGAGCCATCGTGCCGATACCTGTGAAAGAAGAAAAGAGCTACACAGATTTCACACAGACAAAGAAGCTGTGCTTTCTGGTCATGCCAGACAATGTGGATTCCTCCCAATATAAAAAGCTGATCCCTGTGCAAGGGTGTCCATCTAAGACTGCTGATTCTGGATCAGAGTGTCTTCAGAGGGCTTGTGGGGTCTCTTACAAGAAGAAAACCCCCAAGATAAAACAGACATCAGCTGGGAAAAAGGTTTCACTGAGACTTTGTCATCTATGGTTTGGCTGCTTGTGAGATGTCTACCAAACATGTATGTCCTCACTGTGGTAGGTGCTCTCCTTGACTAACAGATGGAAACAGAGTCAGGGAGCTCTAATTCTGCGTGCATGTAGAAAGTCAAATCTTGTTCTTGCCACAAATATAGCAGCAAAAATTTAATCTCTAGGTTAATCAATGTTAATACAAGTTTTCTTGTAAACTAACCAAGTTTAATAAACACAAAACTTCCTTAAAATAAAAAAGCTGGCAACCATTGCCTTCTTCACAGGAACTGCATGGCTGAATACAGAATTTGCCTCCTCATCTGCATGGGGCAGTGCTTTATAGAGAAACCTATCTACATCAGACATGGTCGCTAGCTCCCGCTTCCTGGCCACACAACAGCTCAGCTTCCACAGTGACCGTTGCGGTCCCGAGGGTCAGCCAGCAATCTTGGCCTGGAGCAGCTCTGCCAGAGCCGTGCTATGGTGAGCATGGCTAGCTGTAGCATCTGCACTTCGCACCACTTCACTGCAGGGCTTCCGCTCATCCAACTGAGAGACTCGGCCACCGCAAGAAGAAAAAAGACAGCCACTCTTCTAACCTGACTGCCAGGGTATGCAGGTCCCCACAGGAAAGCCTGTCGCCTTCATTCATGGGAATGCCATCCAGCTCCACTGCGCCGTGCTGAGGCTGTCTCTGCAGGAGGAGGAGGAGATGCTCCCGTTTTGTGTCCATGTCAGAGATAAGAATGTGTCCCTCTGTGACAAGGCTCAGGCCACCCTCTTCCACTCTCAAATGGCTTGTAAAAACCTGCATGGAGGAGAAATGCTGAACTCTCTTTTCTTCTGCGCTTCCAAACATACACCGAACAGGGCAATTTCAATTTGCTCTGGTATAAGGACGTGTGACACCTTAAAAACCAAAATGCCAAAGGCTGTACTCTTTTCTGCTGTGTTAGGAAAACCTAAGGAATTTACTAATAGTAGGCCCAAATGTGTGCAGCCCAGTCCTGATCCCATTCACAGAGGCTTCATAGGCAATAGGCAACACAAAGAGGGAGGATGCAGTTTTGCTAACCATGATGTGACATATGTATTTTTGTACTCAGACGCTGAAGGTAGCCCTCAGCTTATTTAGCACAAAAAATCACCCTGCACACTTACCAGACTTACCTTCCTCTTCAGTCCCAATGCAGGCTATGTGCAAGACACTGAAACTCTGATCCCATGGAAGATTTATTTTTTATTTCAGTGAGACCAGGACATCTCTCTGCATTTCTGTTTCTACTCAAAGCTATTTCCAAGTCCTTCCCTCTCACCTTCAGCACCACCCTACCTCTGGGGCCTGATTGTCCACAGGAAGAATTGTGATATTGAAGCAGATCCCATACAAAGTGCCACCGTGTTGATTGCTGATGGAAAAAATAAACTGAACTTGCTGAGGTTCAGGCCCAATGTCCTGCAGCGGTGGCATGTAGGCAACTTTCATATAGTTCACAGCATGCTGCAAAAAGAGAAGAGGGGTGCATGTAAGAAGAGATAACAGGAGTAGCCATAATTCAGGACATTAGGGGCCTTTCTCATCCCCTGATTAGATGTGATCCAAACTGTCAAAATTAATTCCAGAAACTTTGCACATACTCTTTATCTACTGACAATACCTTGATTAAATGCATCTTTAGCTACAATCAGGTCAGTATAGGTTCAAATACTCAAACCTGTAGCAAAAAATACAGACACAGTTTATAAGTGATAATAGAGGCAATGGCCTTACCTTCTTGATGGAGCCCTTTAAGAATGCTGGTCCCAGGGCCTTTTCTAACTGTGACTTTAAAATAAACAATTCATCAAAGCACAGCTTTTAATGTAACATCTCCCATAGCAGCTGAATTTGCCCTCACCAGTATGAATAAACTGCACATCCTGCCTCCCCAGGTGAGGGCAAGCTGGTGAAAGAGGCTAAAATAATCACCAAAATCTTGCATCCGGACACCCATATTAGGCACGTGATTAAGGATTTGTAGGCTCAGAGCTCTCATTGTGTACTGCAATGATCACCATTATGCAACCTTAACCGTACAGCAGGATATAAAACAGGGCACCTCACTAATAATGATAAGACTTCTGTCAAACCACAGAAGCATGAAAACGGAACAACAAAATCCTGAAAAAGGCCTGTTCCAGCCTGTACCATATCTGTCAGTGGAAACACTGAGAAGAAGCAGGTACCTGTCAAGGCCTCATTTTCAACATTCTGTGTATTTTTTCCTTCCTCTTAACATCATGCTGGAACCAAATTCAGCCTACCCTAAGCAACTGCAGCCCCTGCTGGTTTCAGAAGGAGAGCTTTGTCTACATATTGCAGAACCTGAAGCATGATGGGAATTTGTTTTAAAAGCTGGAATTGAATTAGCAAAGTTTTGAGCTTCTAAAGCAGAGCTTGTGATAGTACTGCTCCTCATTTTTCACCTCTTGTTTTCCTGTCAAAAAGAAGCTGTACGTTTGTAACTTTTTAAAATTGTTTAGAACTGGTTACGGTATCAGGTAACGTAACAAACCTGCGTAAATGACCGCAGTGCAAGAGCAGCAGGATCCTTGGCCAGCTTGGGGATGGTGTCCACCATAAACAGCTTCCCAGCATCTGACTGGCTGTACAAAAATACATATGTCACATCCTGGTTAGCAATACTGAAGAACAGGAAAAACAACAGTCACATAGCTCAATCTTGCATTTCAACTTAACTTTCCACTCCCAACTGCATTGAAAGGAAAAACATTTTTCTTTCTTCTATCCTTGTTATTCATTTAAACATTATCACAGAGAACTGATCACAAGAAATATTTTTCAGGATGGTCATGAAAAACCATTGCATACATTATAAGCAAGCTCTGGGTTTGCTACAAGTGTGTCTCTGCACACCCCAGATACCATTTACACCACCTGCAAGTCTAGCCCATCACATTCTTATTATTTACACACCTGCATTTATCTTTACATAGAAAAATAAAATATTTCTGGTTTTTGTGCATCTTATACACTTCTGAAATGAACCAGTTTCCAGCAAGCCAGCTTTCCAACAGCAGTGACCAGCAAACTGGATAACCATATGGCTATTTGACTGAATAGAGGAACAACCTAAACGTCCTTCTCCCCCAGCCTTATACTGATCCTTTCGTTGCTTGAGGCCAAAATTGGAAGTGTTGATCTTCAGCTTAAACCATACAATGGCTGTATTTTAAACTTTTCTATTTAGCAAATTGTTGCTGATGGTGTCAAGAATTTACCAAATGGTGAAACAGCATCAGTGACATGTAAACTGCTACTGCACCCACTCATCCCACACTCCTACTGCCCCCATAGCCTCTTCTGCCTGCATTTGGCTTCACAGGTTCCTGGTCCGTGACAAGGAGTCCTTCACAGTGCCATGGTAATAATATATATCCTAGAAAAAGCTGTAGCACCTCATCTTCTCAGTCTGGGGCAGGCAAAGGTCAGCCCCACTCTATCAGTTAGGAGAGGTGCTGTGACTTGTGCTCAAGGCTGTACAGGATCCCACAGGCCAGTGTAGTCAAGTCCCAGCAAGTCCAACAAAAGGAAAGAAAATATTTCAGGTGCTTTCCTCCTTCTTTCTTGCTAAACTATGTAATTTTTTTTATAACTCTGTATTATTCTGTTGCTTTCAGCTCTAGTTCACCCTTGATCATCAACAGGAGAGCTGCACACAGCTATTGTCACCTGCACTTTAAGCAAACAGGTGAAGAACCTGAGACAGAAGCATGCTATTGCCACTGAGGCTGCTTCTCTTCCCTGGGTCATTGCCCTGTTCCACCTGAAAGGTATGGCAGGTCACACCTACCTGTGCGTGCAAGAGAAAAATGGTGAAGTGGTTATGGTGTATGTGAGTTCCCTGTCTTGCTCTTCCACATCTATGAAGTGGAGATGTTTCTTAGTTAGGTGAGCAATCTCAGTCTCCTTAACAACCAGGTGACGGGTCACTCCTGGGGCTTCTCTGGGTAGCTGATCGTCCACAGGGATAACGTGCACCATCATCACCTGAAATCAGGAAGACAGTAACATCAGCAGCCATTCGTCTCAATAAGAGAGTGTCCATGCAGCTGTTTACAAACATGCACACACAGAAGTAAGTGGATCACTGGAATATGAGATATAGGATGTGGCTGTCATGCTATATCATGAACACACAAGTAATGGAGATATACAATAGTTAAATGCAAAGCCTATGACTTAGCGATTTCCTTTTAAATTAAAGGCAAAGTTAAATTCAGTATGTTGGACTCCTGGATGAAAAAAATAGTCTCGTCTCAGTTGACTTCAGGAGGGCTCTTTAGTTTGTTTGTACCATCTCCAAATCTAATTTGCTTTCAACATTTCATTTTACAGTGTAGGAAAATGTCTTTGCAATGGACTTGTCTCTCTGCGGCTAGGCAGAGAGAATTACCCCATGGAAAGCAAGAACAAGAGCTAGCTCTGAAGAACGTTATTTGTGGTGATGATTGTGGTGATGGCAAACAGAAAAGATCTATACCAGTTTGATTTGAAGGTCTGTCAGAAGGTGTAAAATCACCAGACATTTGAATGAAAAATGCAGGACTCCGCCAAAGATGCTTCAGTTTCATACCTGTGGCTCTGAGAGATTGGGAGGGTCATGGCTATCACACAGCACAAATTCAAGGGAATCTTCAAATACTTCTCCTCCCAAATGATGATAATAAATTATTCCGTTAAATAGATCCCTCTGAAGAAAACTGCTGACAGAATACCCTGTTGAATTGAAGAATATATGTTCTATTGAACAGTGCATGATTTTAGTAATTCATAAAAATTATCCATTAGCTGTGCAAGTAACTGGTGAAGCATGTCCTCTTTCACACCCTAACTAGGGCAAGCCCTTTGAAATGTTATCTCATTGTCTTCCACATTTCCTGAAGATCATCAACATATTTTCTATGTTCATTCTAAGATCATTTAAAAAATGAAGCAACACAGCAAACCGTCCTAAAGCCCTGTTCAGAGAACAAAAGAGAATTTGCAGGACTAGCAGCCTCTGCAGTCTAGTACAGGAATTTCTGAGTTCAACTAAATGGAAGGAGAGCTTTCTTCCTGTTTTAGCACCATTAGCATCATCTAATAGCTTTGAACTTGTCAGGGATCCCTGCAGATAAAATAACTGCTGACCAGCCCTCTCCAGAAAAGTACAGTAGGGAAATAGAATGGAAGAATTATGGGATAAACTGTGTTCACAGGTATAGTTATCCTGGTGCAGAGACCAACATTAATTAATGATGGGGATTTACACTAAAATAAAAGAAGTCCAAATCTGCTATGATTTGCCTTGAGCCAAAATAAGTTGTCTAATTGTAACATTTAATGTAGTTAAAAAAGGAAGGGACAAAGAAAAGCATGCTATTGTGGATGTGTTTCATTACCTATCAAGTTTGGTCCTGGTTTCTTCATGATTTCTCCAGCCTGTGGCGGTTTGGTAATATTAAAGAGTATGTAATCATCACTGGAATCTATGTCAGAAGCATGAAGCATGGAGCCCTGAATCAGGATCGTCTGTCCCTCATGAACTTCAATGACCACATTGCTGATAAGAAATGGAGGGCTGTCGTCTTTAGGGAGGATATTGATTGGAAACTTATGGCGAATACTGTGGGGGCCATCGAAAATCCTAAATACCACAAAGTCCTTAGTAGAATCACTGTCATCATGATGGTAGTGAACAACTCCAGCCTGAATGTCAGAGACTGTGAACATGAATCCTTTCCCTCCTGTCAAAACAGTGGAAGAAAATGCATCAAAAACGTGCAGTTCAGCCCAGAGGAGAATCCTTCCACCAATATGGATGTTATTAAGGGAGAGAGAAGGAGAATGCATTTCTAACTAGAAAAAACAAATGTAACTTCACCTACTGGAAACAAGTTTGTAGAAGTTGGAAGTTAATAAGAAGGCAGAATTTGCAACGGTGGTAGCAGAGAAAATCTTCCAAATGTCCATTGCACTAAAGATAACTGGAGATATTAAGGATTTTTAACTGCGACTGTTTCCACTTTAATTTCAACCTCTACTTTCTTATCAGAACATTTTACATGTATTTGAAGCATCAGAAAGAATATGCTTTATAATTACAGCTCAGCATTTCATTGCAAGTAAAAAATAACATTTGTGGGTCTTGTTTTTTCTGCATATTGAGGTTACTGTCTATAATAAGGCAATTTTACACCTCTGCTTCACTAGATATGTTGTGCGCACACACACAAATATTCAGGCAGGTTAAAGGTTTCAAGAACTGCAAGCTGGTGCTCTAAGAGATGATCTCCCAAGGGCCTCCAAGGAAAATATTTTTTTGCCCCCCATGCTGTGTAACATCAGCAGACATATCCTCTCACTCCCTTTGCTCCTTACTTGAAGAGAATTATGGCAAACTTTAGGATGGAGAAATAACTCCCTCACCACCAAACAAAAACCTGTTAAAGGTGACAGAAGGCAGGGAACACCACCATACACACCTCTTTCTTTCAGGGCTTTCCTTTAGCTCTAGGACTGGCATTACCAAATCCAACAAAAGAGCATTCAAAGCATTGGAATTCACCAGTTAATGGGAATCCCTCCACTGATTCAGTGGGCAGTGGCTCACAGCATTTGCCAGCAGCATTAGAGTTATGGTGCAGCTGGAGGCTAAACCCGAGCTTTCCTTTAAAGTTTGACCATCACTTGGTGCTTGCTAGACAAAAAAGGCAATTGCCAAAAATTGTGGTGATGGTTTCCTTTGCATATACCTATGCAGACACATAAAAGAGAGTAAGGCGTGGTCACTGCAGAAGAAATATCCACTCCTGGCTGGCCCACGGGAGGCTGAGAAACCCGGGTGGCTGCGTGCAAGGATGGGACTGCCACCACGAGATGGGCCCTGAGCTCCTGCAGCCGCAGCTGGTTTGCTGCTCTGCGGCCTGCAGCCCGCTCCCCGGCTGGCTGCACAGCCTCCCGCAACACCGTCTGTGGGGCTGAGCCCATCTAATGCTGCTGACACCACAGAGTCTCTGTTTGTAGCATTACAGGAGGATGATCGTGCAGATACTGAACTCCTTGGCAGTAGTTTCCTGAGATGAACCATACTTCTGAATAGTTTCTGTTTCCACTAAATTCCAAATACCACCTTCCCCTTTTCTTTAAATACTTGCTTTATGTCTCTAGGCTATGCATTTTACATGAATACATTAACTATCAAAAAATCCAGCATAGATACTGGCACCATCTCTCCACCCTGCCAACAGCAGAATGACTTCTTTTACCTAACCATTTTCCCAAAGAGAGCAGCACTGTCCTGACTCATGAGATTGCAAAGCAAAATTAGTAATATTGACAATGCAGAAGGCTAATGAATTAGAAGTCTAATTTAATTGCCACTTTTTGAAATAAACCTTAAAGCTGCCAGTAAATAACAACCGTATCCAAACGTTGTCTGTATTTGCCAACTTTCCTTAGCATCATCAAACAAAAATATAAGAAGTGAAAATACAGTGACTGCATTTCCCCTAGGTCATGCCTGCTCAATGAAAGCATAGCTGATTTCTTTAAAATTTCAGCTTTGGGATGTAAATGCACGTTAAGAAAGTAAAAGTTTAAATACTGAAATTTTCAATACTCTTGTTTTAATCCCCCCTCCTGCGTGGTTGTAGCCGGGGAAGCCGGGGGAGCATAGGGGAAGCATAGGGAGTGGAGGGGCTGCCGAGCCGCCTGCCCCTGGCCAGGGAAGCAGGGCCGGAGGGCAGTGCCATGCCCCTCAGTGCGGGTCCCGCTCCTCGCTTCGGAGGGGAGGCCTTCAGCAGCAGCACTGTCATGCCTCAGGTTTTCTTGTTTCCTCTGAGCGACGCAGGGCAATACATGGCGTTTCTCTGTGTTTTGCAGTGGCATCGCAGCACTGTCCCTTGGGAGTTACCCATCCTCGTTCAGCCTTGGTGGGACACGGCAGCGTCAGGCCTGCTGCACGCCATTGGGAGCTGCATGAGCTCACTTGGGCTGAATCGACCTCCAGTGAAGAAGCTAAGAACCAATTTCATTTTCAAAGTGGTGTGTAGGCAAAATGCCAGACTTACAAGCATCTCCCATTTAAGGATGTAGACAGCATAAATACACTCTTTGCAAAAGTGTCTAAGCTATGCAACTGACTTTCTTTATGAGCTTGTGAATTTTTTAATTTCTTACTGTGCATCCCGGAATTTCCTTCCACACCTTCATTCCCTTGTAAATCTGTCTCTTATGCTGGCAGCCCTCAGCAGGGAGTGACACACGACAGACTCTATCAACGTCTTATTGACTGTCACATTATCGTAGCCAGTTGTCACTAAAGAACATGTTTCCAGGCCCTCAAGTTGAAATGATTTACCTCTCACTGTGAGCTGCCCATGCTGTAAGCCGTCAACTGTGACCAAGCGGACATTTTGGATGTCATCGTTGTCTACAATTTGGAAGTGTTGCCATGTGATCGGTCGGGATTGCCCTTCTAGGAGGTTGAGGCCTGCAAAAACCAGAGCGTTATATCACCAAAGCGTCTGCGACATTCAAGGCTGTCAGCACCTAACCTTTCTAAAAAACATGTTTAATTTCACCTACACACCTACCTGTGACAGACATTTCAAGGCTAGCTTAAAAGCTTGATATCAACTTTTATTCTGACATACTTGCCTTAGTCAACTGTCTTTAAGGAATTTTTTTCAGACAAATAACATATTCTCGTTGCCAATGGTCTGATAGACTGGCTAGGCACGTTTCTGGACATTTGCACAAACTGGAGCCTTGCACTTGCAATCTCACAATGTCTGAAATGGGGCACTGGGCTTCCTTAGTGAGTCTGCATTTAAAAATATATATTGATCTCCGTGACGGAGGGCAGTATCTCTTCTCTTTACTCAGACGGTCATTTCAGGTGGGGCTTTTCCGGGAGACATGAGGCCTCTCCTCAGCTCCTTCCCTTTTCTACTGTGAGGAAGCTGCTCTTTCTCTGGTATTAACTTCAGAAATTGTTTGATCTTATACCTTTGCCTTTTGATGATTAAGTATCAATTTACATTTCACTCTATATGGGAGAGCCTGTCCCCTCTCCAGTGCAGATTATAAATCTGTTGGAATTAGCCTCAACCCTGTAAGGTTTCCAAATGGCTGGTGGTGTATCATGCACTCTTTTTCTAGTTGTTCATTTTTGCAGACTTCCACTTCAGGCAATACCATCTCACACACTAGCCTACTACTGCTATTCCATCACATTGTCTTTACTATTTATACTCTTTTATGTCTTTTCGTTCTGGAGAAAATGCTATATACAGAAATCCTGATTGTCATGTAGCGCTCTTTTTCCTTTATTTTTCATTCCAGTTAAAACTTAAGATTTTTTCAAGTTATTGTAACATGTTCCCCCCAAAATGGATAAAAGGAAAAGGTAGATTTACGCTCCCTTGGTTTAATGATCCTTAAACTGCAGGTGTAAATCTGAATTTAGAGCTTTGTCAAATGTCTGTATCAAAGCGTCCTAAATTCTGTGGCAAAATAAACTGTGGAAAAGAGATCTCACCTGTATTCCATGAAATCCGTGGAGCGTTTGTATCTGTTGTTCTGATAGAGAGATGCATGGTGATCGGTAAACTCCTTTCAAAGTAGAAGTCATGAACCTCAAACTCCACCTGTTGTGAAAACAGACAAAATAATTATTGAAAAAAAAGAGCCTGAAAACCAGCTGCACCTCAAAACTGGTGTGTTCTTACCTGAGAGATCGTAAAGTCTTCAGATAATATGTTGGAAAATGAAACTTGATTTAGCTTCTAAAAAGAGCCTTTGAGGTTCTGCACTAAATTAAATATCTGCCTTCTGTGCTCTTCACAGTGAATGCTGGGAAAGTTAGTTTGCAATGTGTGAAAATTAATGGGAAAGATAAACATTTTCACTGTTGTTTGGGGTACAATTAACTCAGCTGTTAACATAGGGCTTTTTAAATAGTAATGGTAAGAGGGGGAAGGGACATTTCCTGCTCTTTTAACATGTAGGATCCACAAAATTATGAAAGAAAAGATATGGACTGGAACAGAAAAAATAAAAAAAAAAAAGAAAATGTCAAACTCTTGAATTGTGAAACTCTTGAATTGTCAAATTCTTGAACCTGTGATCAAACAATGCTGAAAGCAGAACAGAGAAGAGGCACTTAAGGAGCAGGCGGTTTGGTAGGATGACTGATCCTCATACTAAGGAAACAGAAAGGAAAGGGGTTCCTGTGACAGCCAAGGTTAAAAAAAGGCAAGCCTTGTCAGCATCAGGTACCAAAGTTACTGTTACTGTTCCTCTGTTTTCCAGTCCACCCTTTCCCCAGCTTACCTTGCTCTGGTTTTCTGTCTCTTCAGTTTCATTACTTTAGTACCAACCACTTTGTTTTGTTTGGGTTATTGCTTAACTATCTTATCAGATATTTATTTTATAACTATCAGCATATCTATATACTCCTTTATCTCATTTCTCTTCCTCTTGTATCTCCTTTTTAAGACGATTGCTTATTTCTCAGAGTGCTGGCACACTACTGAATTACACAAAATATCTAGCAGTACTGGTTACTGAAAAAATAAAGCAACACTGTACCCAAAGTAGGAGACGTTCACCATCAGCACTCTGTGGCAGATCTGGAGGGAGAAACATCGCTAGCAGCCAATACGGAAAAGGTAGAAGTGGTGCTCTGTTCGCTCCCATAAAACATAAATGTATTCCTGCAGCCTTGATCTCATAGAGGGGCACTGTTTATTTACTCACTTACTCCAGACCCTGCAGATACCAGCCTGCTCTCATTGTTTGCATCGTGCTCTTTATGTTAGTGACGTGCTTTTACAGGAACTGTTGGGAGTCCCTTTTTCTTACCCCCATACCACAATTGCCGCAGTAAGTAGGGTGTGAGATCAAAAGGCAATCCTGACATTTAGCTGGTCTGTCTTTCATGGCTTTTAATATGTCATCTGTCCACACGTTACAGGGATCAGTACTGTCACATAGAGGTAAAAGCTATGTGGAAAAGGCACCACTGATCCTTCCAAAGGCTTGGAAGGTTGGATCTACAAGTAGTGTTATTCGCCTACTCCCTTCATAAAAAAATTAGAAAAAAAAAAAAAAAAAAGAACCAAAAATCCTGTTTAGATATTCTTAGTCGGAGGGGATAAAAATCTTTCAGTGCAAATAAATTCTTAAGTTGTGAGCAACAAATATCTGATTTGTGTTAGACAGTTAAGCTGATGAGTCATAGGAGAAAGTGGTAAAAGATTTCACCTCTGCTCCTGCATCGCATATGGTTAGAGAAACATCTTTTTTTTTTTTTTTTTTTTAAATATCCATTACAAATTAATGCATTTCTTTACAGCTTACCGAATCTTAAGGAGGTGAAAAACAGCAAATACTCATACACTACACTGTTACCTCATAATTCCTTCTCTCAGTGTGGCTGTTATTTGGAGGCTGATAAGCAATGAGCATGTCACTGAGATCTTTCCACGTGAAGGAGCCAACAGCTTTTGTATGGTCGGATAGATGAGTGATGAAGCCCTGTGGAGGTGGCTTGGTAATGTTGAATACAAGCAGGGACTTTGGAGTTTCATTGTCTTCAGCATCAACGGTTGTGGTTGTAATGGGGGTTAAAATAAATTGGTCTACTTCCAGGATGAACTTTGCCATCGGGGCAGCTTTGGGTATTTGATTAGGAATAGCGCCTTTAATCTGAACAGGGAGCCATGCATACTCAGTCTACAACAGGAAAAAATGAGACAGCTGAAAGGACAAAGTGAAGCAAACAAAATAAATTCAATTTCCATTACCTTCACATAGTTAATTGGGGTACATGTTAAAGCAACAATTATTTTGAAAAGAAAAACTGAAACATTTTAATGAGCAAATGCCTAAAGTAAATATTTAAGACCTGATGAAAAGGTCTTCCAGGTTCACTAGTCTTATTTGTGTCCTTAATTTTGGGCTGAAACAACTTGCTTAATTTGATGTGAGTTTAATGAATAACTTTACCTGACAGAAACATGTATAAGCCATTAATTATTATTAACTGAATATGTTCACACAGTGCTCAACTTATTAATTACTATGTATGTTGAAGTCAGTGCAGCTCATGCTCTACAAAAAAGGTGGAATTATGCCAGAATTAATTTTGCTGTCAGGCTAAACTACATATGTCTGCCAGTAAACAACCAAAAGTGTTTCTCTGTAGCCATAATGGTCTAAGCATAGAGGCATGGAGATAATGCATTTCATTTGCCCAGCTGGCAACGTTGTAAGAACTGAACAAACTTTCAAGATCGATATCTCTCTTCAAATGTGAAAAGGAACAATGAATTTAATTTTTTTGAAAACCAGGAAGACAATCAGACATTGTAAAGTTGCATAAAGATCTACCTTGTGCAGAGTTTTGCTTCTGCTGTCTGTGAGATCCAGCTTCACAGGAATATAATCAGTGTCAGGCGAGGGAGGGTCAAGGTGCTGGTATCGAATCCCCATCCTCAGAAATTCTTCGCAGCTCATTTTTGTATTGTGTACGACTCCCAGTCTCAGTATGCAGCTCCCGTTTCGGCACTGCTGGCCCAGGCTGTGCTCTGTAACCCAACACAAGCAATAGTGAAACAGTTTGCAGAGCAGAAACTGACATGGGAAGCCTGTCCATATAGCTAAGATAACCCTGATAAAAAACCAGTGTGATGAGAATTAGGGCTCCTTTCCTGACTGAACTTTTTCTGCAGGATTTTGTTTTCAACTGACATCTTCCAACTCCAACCTCCCTTGATCTGTTGGGTAGGTGCTGCCTCCCAACAACTCCCTGTGCTGTTTCTACTGAGTCTTTGGCACTCCCAAAGCTGTCACATTGGTCCACATGCCTAGGAGCCAAAACCAGACTCCAATCTGGGGATTACTGACCCAGATCTGTGATCTGCGTTGTGCCCCACACAAACTTCTTTCAGTTTCCATGATAGCTCAAGCTGTTCATTAAACTTCACATTACCCACTCTTACCCAGCACATCTGAAGCAACCCACTGCTGCAGACTTAATCTGCTGAATCTCTTTGAACCTGCTAATGCAAACAACTAAAGCACATCGTACTAGGGCCAGGGAAGAAGCTCTGTGGGTGATCTCCACGAAGCTGCTCTTGCTGCACTTCCCCAGTGATGAGCTGGCCATGAGCAGGCAGGTGGGTTTCTGAAGCGGCTATGGAAATGGTGCAATCCAGATTTATCTTCCTGTCATAGTCAAAAGCGAGGACATTCTTGTCAATCACCCTGGACAGACCATAGTACTCAGGGACTTCCAGAGCATGGGAGCGCATTTTGATGATGTTACAATCTGGCTCAAGTAACTGCACACGGAGGGTGAATGTTTCTACAAACGTTTCATTTTCTGTAAACCTGCAGGGCATAGAAGGAAATTAATTATGCGTCATCCCATTTTCTGTCGCTCTGTGAGTTTGGCATTGGCCTCATCTGCTAAATTGAATTACTTAAACCCCTTTCTCTCATGTGCCCTCAAACCCCAGATCTCCAGAGACCACGAGGTGCCAGACACTGATGCCCACCTCCTCATACTTGTAAAAAGGGTGTTTGTGTGAAGGAAGAGGTTACTCGCTGTGTATATGCAAAGGTCTGTGTCCCTATCAGCAAGACGGCACAGAACGTACAGTGCTCTGAAAGTACTGTTGTTACTTTCAATAATAAAAGAAAAATCACTCGTTTTCTGTAACAAACAAGCAGTACATTATATTTATTAATACTAACAAACATTATTTGAGCATATCTGAAATACATTGTGACAAATGTTTCTGTAAACAGATGGTCACTTGCTGACTAATGATGCCGCTACTGGATCTAAGTAGTTAAATACATACAGCAGAACATGCTTTTACCATGAAAAATGGGCTGCTTGCTCTTCCTGAGGGTAGCTATTCTCCTGGTAACAATGAAATGTGATCTCCCGCTGCTGCTTACCTGTACAGCCTAAGCATGACCGTGTCTTCGTCTAAAATCGGACAGCCATTGTGGGTATATTTGACTTCATTAGGAAGGAAGTGACAGTCAAAAACCTATGAAGGAGAAAGAATAGACAAGTACAACACTGTCAAGGATGTTAACTTCACAGCTTCTGTTCCCCTTCTCTCTGACTGTCAGGAATGCATCAGACTAAGGAAATTTTTAATCTGTAGTTTATTTCTATGAATAGGTATTCACCTGTTCTGTGGTCTCCCAGTGAGAGCCAGAGCAAGCACTTTAATGTGGGGTTGCTGGCACTCTACAAGGGAACAGGCATATAAATGTGATAGTTTCAGGCTGCCAGGTACCTCCTCCAGCGCAACAAATAGTTTGAGCGCACACTTCTCTACCACCACAGCCTGTGGACTTATGGATGCGGTTGTATTTAGTGGGAGAACTGCAGTGGATCTGAAAAGCCAGCAGTTCCTGCAGTATAATATTAGATTTATTAGCTTTTAAAATTGCTTGTGGCGATAGCTTAATTATACAGTAAATCCTGCTTTATAGCCACTACCATTGGACTACAAAAGTATGATCCTGTGAAACTTCTCTGTTGGAAACTTTGCTAGCTCAGATTTGTTACATGATTTTGGAACAGTGACTTTGTACCAATAGCCTTTTACCAGATCAGATGTCATCTCTGTGCCATACCAACAACCAGCCCCAATGTCAGTGTAATCCCACAGGATAAAAGCAAGCAGAATTTCTATATTGTGTTCACCAGCTAATTCAAAAGAGACTAATTCTTATGACATACCTGATACAGGTCAAATTTGCAAAGAAGCCTGGCCACAGTTTAACCATCTAAGACAGACACTTCTTTCAGGCTGATTGTTTTATTTAATGGTTTGTTGACTTGCAAAAGTAAGGCAATGTGGAAAAATGCCTGACCCAAATGGAAAAAAGATTGCTTTGGAGAGTTCTGACACACCCACTCTTTGGAGCAGGGATTTGGATTCTGGGGCATAGGATTTTCATGTCCTCACGTATGCCAATTTGCAAGTCTGGCAAATTACAATTCCCATGTAGCTATATTTCTTTATAGACCTTACCAGCTGAAAGCTCCTAGCATTGATAAGACCATGTCTATGTTATCCTTGTGGTAACAGCGAACCCCTACACAGCCCATACGTAGATACTCATGTTTCATATCTACAGAGAGACAGGGCATATTGTTGTCACCACAAAGGCAAAAGCTAATCGTTGCATTTCCGGAGTGTCTCACTGTGCAACTAAATGTGGTTTTGATTCAGTTTTTGTGGGCAGTATTCACACATGATTAGTTCTTCTATGGAATGACGTAAAACCTGTTCAGCATTCACTAATAGACCTGATGAGGCCATAACTAATAAGGATTAATATACATATGTGGCTGAATGACAAACCACATCTATTTGCAGAAAGAAGAGGTCATTTCTTACTACTGGTCATTTCTTAAAATACACCAAAAGAATCATGAAAATGAAGTGGCTTGCCTGAACTACCTACAGCTCACCAGCCACTCTCCCAGGATGGTGAAATGAAAGGGGGATTTTAGTGAGGTTCTGAAATGTTGACTGGAAGTGCAGTGCATAGAGAAAGTCTTTGGATGCTCTGACTTTCAGCGTAAAAATGAACTAATACTTTAATTCCTAAAGTAGTTGTTAATGCATGGTTAACTGAAACACATCATGACCACTTCGTGGATTTACTCTAAAGGATATAGGAACTAGTCACCTTTGTTTCTTTCTAGCCATTACACAGAATTAGAACTTGCATCTTTCTGTAATGGAAAAATAATTAGAGTTTATCAGCTTTCATTATTACCGGCAGTGTCCACTCCCACTGAAGTTATTCTCAGATGCTCAAGCTATATTCCTAGTGATTTTTAAATGTATTGCCTGCTTTTAACTTTTCATCAAGAAGCACATTGTACAAAGTCTTTCTTTTTTTTGAGTAATGTGTTAGTTGATTATCAGATACATATACATGGATTTACCACTCTTCCTATTGGCTAAAATAATCTTGGAATAATCCGTAATATATGGTGTTATGGAAAGTATGATTGATTTTATTTGTTGGGACTGCTTAGAAAGGAGGGACAAGAACAGTTTGTGACAAACAAAGTTGCTGTCATATGATGAAGGTTTTGACTATGTTGTGGCTGTTCTGTTGTGTATTGTTTTCAAATGTCACAGAAATATGTGTTTCATTATTTTTCAGTATTTAACAAACAACAAATATGTCTTTTTCTTACTTAAAATCTTTTCTTTCTTAGTGATTAATTAATAAGATATCCTACAAAAAAGAAAAAAAAATTAAGAGAAGTAGTTATGTGGTGCGTTACCTCAAAGAAAAAAAAGTACATTATATACAAAAGCCACTCATATTACAGCTTCCACTAGTTTAATGTTGTACACCGAAGATGAGATTCTTCACTGATGTAAATCAGTGTAGAGCCCTCAAAGTCGGTAGGGTTTTTGGTGACGTGCAGGTCTGGTGTGCACCTGACAATGAGATACTGCTCAGCTGATGCATCCCTGTTCATATCAGAGGGGACTGCCTACAGCAGAGGAGATGGTTTATCGTATCAAATAATTAATTTCTTTCTTTCTAAGACATCATTAGTTCCATCTCTTGATTGGTAACAAGGGGATGGAAAATGAAGGACCTTTCCACAAAGGTCTGTTACCACTGACTGACAGTCATTTTATATATGTATAAGACACAATCTGCTTTGCAAAAAGAAACATCTGTTTTATGTTTCCTAATATGTTTTCCTTTTATATGAACAAGCAACTCTAATTGTCTATAAATTCACTGGGTAAGACAAAGGAGATCTAAATCTTATCCTAATTACTGTTGAGCTTTGTTTTTTTCTACTTCAAATGCTTTTCAATTACAATTTATAATTAAATTGTCATACATTCCTAGGACATTACTCACTTTAATGGCAGTAAAACAGATCAGACCACAAACATTTTATGGCTGCAGAATTTCCTAGTAGAAAGGACATGAGTGGCACCACGAGGGCCAGACTCTGGCACCTTTTTTCAGGAATGGTGAAAGCTCAGGCAGCACTTTACAGTGTGGTGAGTACACATCTCCTGGGGTCTCTGGAAAACTGCCTTTGACCCTGTGCTTGAAGCATGTCAGGTTACAAAGGACAAAGTGGCTTTTACAAAATACCTGGGTCCTATGGCATGTAGAGGCTGAGGCAGAAATCGAACGCAAATCACTCAGCCAGCCAGCCAGCTTGCCTACAGAAGAGGTTTGCCAGCAGTGAGACATTAAGTCTCTCTTTTTCTCTTCATGGGTCAAACTAGACTGGGCAAGTGGAGAGGGGGGACTATGGTCAGAGCCCCTGCGCTGACAGAGGGCAAGCCCCGGGGAAGTCTCAGCAGAGGGACTGCACATCTAAAGAAGATCACACATTGCCCTGCTCATCGCCTCCTGTTTTCCCTGGCGTGCCTCTGCTCCTTCCAAGTGCTGGTTCAATAGTCTGCAAAAATAATGATGATGACCAAGCCAGAAGCTTTGAAAAATCTACTGAGACTGGTGTTCCTGCATCCACCTTCACAGAGACCACCAGAAACCTCAGAGATGATGTTTAAAACAATATACATATACAAACATACATAAGTGTATGCTGCATGGTACAATTAACAAAACTCTTCAAAAATAGACAAAAACTATTTGGTTATGGTTCATTTTTAAACCATTCATCTTTTATCTCTACCGTTACATGTTCATGTCAATTACTTCCAACTTCTTCCTGCTATGACTCAGGTGGGGAGATTTGTGAGGTAAATGAGTAGCAGAACAGTGATATGTGAAATACATTTCATTATTCCTACAAGCTTGAAATTTTACATTTTTTTTTTACATATTTGCCATCTGCTAGCAATTTTGCTGTTGCAGAGCAGAGCAAACAATGGTGTACACAATGTGCTTATTGTATGTGATGATTTTTTTCTTAATTGCTCCCTAAGTAGTGGCTGCATGACTAAGATGCAAAATACTCTAGCGGGCTATGCATTACCCAAGGGGCTCTGGTTACCGCCATGGTAGAATAACAAGCAGCTGAGAGACAGGAGGATATGTCCTAACTGAAAGTTTTGAAATACCCATTCTCCACTTGTGAAAGGGCACTCTGACCGAACTCCCTTTTATGCACTCGTATGGCTGACCTGAGCTTTTAGATTTCAGGGGTGCAGTTGTCTGTCAGCTGGCTACTTTTAGCAAAATGCTGAATCTCACAGGCCATTCAGTTTCATGCCTTTTAGTCATTACCCGAAAAAAATATTCAACAAAGCAGGTCTTCCTAGTTTCTCCCACACCTGCGCACACGTGGACACTCAGATCACCACAACGGAGCTCAAATACCTGCGGAGTTAGTTTCCCAACCCTTTGTGTTATTGGCTCATTAATCACAACTTCTACTTTGCAGACGTCCTTCTCTCTGGGGATGGAAAATTTGAGGTCATCTTCTGACAGGAAGACAGACTGTCCCTTCATCACTTTCACCCCAAGGTTGACAGTAATAAAGGAGGAGCATACAACTCTTAGTACAACAGGCAGCAGTAGAAACAACCAGCTTTTCTCAAAGGGCTTCATATTATGAGGGGATGCCAGCTCTTTTCCACCAGTGAAAATGTTCTTAACAAAAGAAGTCTTCTCTTTCTCCGCCAGCAGATTTTCACCATACAATGAGGGACCAAAATGTTACTTGAATGTAAAAAGGCACCACATGTTTTCTATTAAGATGCACCCCTTGACTGAAATTTGGACAGGGGCCTTTCAAATTATCCTTGGGTTTTTATAAAATTCATTGGTCAAGCCTGACAAAATGATGAATGTGTTCTCAGAATACTTCTAAGTTTTGTTAATCCTGAAAAAAAAAGAAAAAATTATATAAGGCATTGAGCAACTATTGCGGAAAAAGAATAACCACACAAAAAAATTCCACCATTTCTTACAATTGCAGTTCATTTCAAGCACCAGCTTAACTTCACCTTTGAATACTATTACGTGCACACGTGCTTAGAAAATTAGCTACGTACCAGTGAGACTTCTTCCTCAATGGATCAGCTCTCAATATGAATTCCAGGCACCTTTGATCCGCATGCACATACAAACACTTGCTGTGTAGGATCCTTTGTTACTGGCCTTTTTTACTGCTGGGCCAAGTAGATATTAATAAAAGGGTACGAGTATCCAAGTAATTTGAAAGTGCAGGACTAGGCATTCGTCCAGATTAAATATATCTGAAAGTGGGATAAAGAGAGAGTGGCCTTTTGTTAAATCTGTTTTTGCTTTGCCATTGAATGTGGGAGAAAAAATTCAACCTTTAGTTGAAAACACCTTCCCACTGCCTCTCTACTCTTCCTGCTATAGCGAGTAACTATGTAAGGACATCAACATAGAAACATATGATATGGCACAACAAAACTGAATTTTTTCTTTTTCACACAAAAAAAAAGTTATCATTCTGAGGCAAATTCAGTGGAAATAAGGAACAAAAGGTGATACGGAAAAAAAATTACACAAGCTCCTCATGCCCCCAGTTACAGTGAATCTTAATCTTTTGTGTTTATAAACTCATAAGAAAAGCATAGTTCTTCTGGCATTGAACAAGCACTATTGAAAACTTTATAAGACCCTAATTTCTACAACCCTCCAAAGAAGCTGAATCTATGGCCCAAAGAATAGGCAATGGTATTGATTTAATTAAATTTGATAAGATCATAAGAATTCTAAGCTAGTAAATATCAACATTCCTTCAGCTTCTTGTAAATTTTTGGTGCCCTGACTACTTACTTGCACAGTCTAATTTAATCACAGCCCTACCACCAAGAGTGAGCTTTCCTGAAAGTGAATAAAAAACCAAATCCATGTATCTCTTAATTTTCTTCATTATTGTTAACAGATAAGTGTTCACTCACTGTTTCTGGCAGGATGACCTTCTGAACAGCCTACAATTGTATGCACATATCCGCCCAGTTTTACATTTCACTGAAAAACTATCACCAGTTAAGGGCTTCTTTAAAATTATTTACTTCCTAAAGTAACACAAGACAGATCCACTCACCTCAGCTCAGATTTAAGATTGAAGACATTGGGACTAACGTATGTTTAAAGTTAGACGTATGTTGACTACGTAGTCTGGCCTGCAAATCTTAACTCTGGTTTTCTAGCTTTTTATCTGAAAATCTTTCCATTTTGGTCTAAAATTATGCAGCCAGATTGGTCTGAACAAAATCTGAGAGAAAATGTAGAATTCTAGCCAGAGGAAAGGGAATGAAATTCATGGTTGAAAGTTTTTTAACGTGTTCCAGAAACAAATCAAAATCTCAATTCATTTTAAAAAAGTTTACTTACTCAGACAGCTTTTACTAAAATCCAGATATGCAAATGTGCCCAAAGTACTTGCTATTTTTTTTTTCTTTCTAGTGGGATGGGTATGCATAGCACTTCATTGAAATAAACACATCTGAGACAGCACTCCACTTCCTAAAATTCACAATTTTGAAACACAGTCTGCAATCCTATAAAGGACAACTTGGAAAAAATGGGAGGAAAACAGATTACACTTCAGCCTCCAAGTGAGAAAATATGGTTTGCAGCAAGTGCACCCTTTTAACCTGAATATCTGACTGGCATTTATCACATAGTGCACAGATTGCTAGCGTTTATCAAATATAAACTGTGTTTCCTTAAAATACCAGCTGCAAAACATGGAAAGATGTTCTGAGTGAAAACCTTCTCTATTGCTGTGCCCTCTTCCTACTTCCTGCATCGAACAACATGAAGATAGGGCTGAGGGAAGTGAAATAACTTCCTTGGCATATGTCTTAAGAAGATGCTCTGCCGAATGTCTCCTCTGACTTCAGGCATGACGGGATCCCTGGCCAGCAGGAAGCTCCTGGCACAGGGACTGCAATGGATTTTAAATCCTTTGACTCCAGCCCCCGATGAAGAAGCAATGCATGAGTAACTCTCAGCTAGTTTCAGAGAAGACCCAGTTTCTTAAGCCATAGAGGGGCTCACATAAGAGGAAAATAATTGGGAATTTTGGACTCTGAGTAGGACCTGGCAAAGTGCCGAGAGGCAGTCAATTACTCTGAAGCATAGACCTGGCTTACAGCTCATGGCAATGCCAGTAACTTTGTGCTCCATAATACGAAGCTGGGGCATTGATTTACAGTGCAAAATGCCTTTATTCACAGGGTACTAGGTACCTTATGAAAAATTATAAAATTGAAGCCTGGACAGTTTTGACTTTCTCCACTCCCACCTGGATAGCTACCACAAAAACATGTTATAGTTCAGAGACAGCCTAATCACCAGTTCTGAAATGGCAGTGTTCAGGAAGTGTATTGTTGTCTTTACACCTTACATATGTGCTTACAAGAAAGGAAGGCCAGCTGTCTCTCTCCAACAAGCACTGCCAGAGTCATTCACGGGGAGACGTCTGCACCTCGAGTCTGATGAAGCCCAGGTTGATCTGTTTCTGGTGCCTGCCCCACAAACCCCAGCACTGGGAGCAGGTATAAACCTCAGGCACAGGTGGTGGTTTCTTTGCTGCCTTTTCTTACCCTGCATAAAACACTAAGAGCAGAAAGGCTCCAAGAGGAGCCAGGAGCATTTTGGCCAATTTTGTGGTGATTATGTGAGCCGTTCTCTGCTACAAAATTGGTCCCATGTTGTCACTGTGTATTACAGTCTTGCTTTGGCTGCTTTTGCTTGCAGCGTTGCTCCTGTATCACTATACACATTTGCCCCATATATTCCAGCAATTGGCCCCTACTTGTCAGCTGCAGGTCTGTCTCCTTATGTGACCAAGTGAAGATCTTGAGAAGTATAACCTCACTTTCTCAATCACTTATCCAATGACAGCAAAACGAAATGCAAGAGGTCCTTTCAGCACATAATGGCAATAAAATGAGAAGGTTTTGGAGTGAATGCCATTAGATTAGCATTCTTCCATCTGTGTGAAGAAGGCCATTGCTTCAGCAAAGTCTCATGTGTGCTACACGGTACTTATGCTGATCCAGAGTGACAGCGCGGTGCTCTCTGGCAGGTGATGCCGCTGCCATATTTTGTGGCTGCTTTGAACTTCCTTACTTCTCTGCCCTTAATATCACAGCTGAGCCTGATTCATCCCTGCTATTCCTTGGCGTGTCACCTGTGTATCCAGAATGAACAAATGACTGAGGCACTATTTAATTCCAAATGCACCACAATATTTCAGATATACTTAAAGGCTTAATCAAATAATGGTGTTCATGAACAACACATCAGGAGAATCAGTATTTTTAAACTAAGCTGTTTCCTCATTGACTTTCTAAGGATCTGTGTATATGGCAAAACACCTGAACCAGGTTCAGGTGCACTGTGTGCCTACAAGCTCACAGAAAGCTACCAGCTTTAGTCCCAGAAGTAAAATAGCCACGTCAGTTCAGTAATATATCATGTATTAGTTGTTATCCCTCAGTGGGGATGGAGCACATGATTTATGAGGAGAGGCCAAGACAGCTGGGTTTGTTCAGCCTGAAGAAGAGAGGGTTTATTGCTGGTTTTAGACATCTAACAGAAGAGTTCAGAGAGCCTGGAAATGCACAGCAAAGGGACAAGGTGCAATCCACAAAATTCGCAACACAAGAAATTCACATTAGATATTAGGAAAAAAAGCCACAGTGAGCATGGTCAGGGGAACGGGTTTCCCAGAAGGGCTGTGGAGTCTCCATCCTCAGAGATATTTAAAAAACAACTGGGGCCTGAGTAGCCTGATGTAACTTTGAAGCTGGACTTGTCATAAAAGTTGGCTGTGCTGAGAGAAAGGGATGGGACCTGTTACCTGCAGAGGTCTTTTACATCCTAAATCATGTGATGACTCTAAACTGAAATGACAGAGCTGTCTGGCTTCCAGGACCCAAGTTAATTACCTGGTGTATTTTTGCAAAACACTGCATTGTACCTGTCCTGGTTTCAGCTGGGATAGAGTTAATTTTCTTCCTAGTAGCTGGTATAGTGCTGTGTTTTGGATTTAGTGTGAGAATAATGTTGATAACACACTGATGTTTTAGTTATTGCTAAGTAGTGCTTAACAAAGTCAAGGACTTTTCAGCTTCCCATGCTCTGCCAGGTGCACAAGAAGTTGGGAGGGGGCACAGCTGGACAGCTGACCCCAACTGACTAAAGGGATATCCCATAGCATATGATGTCATGCTCAGCATATAAAGCTGGGGGAAGAAGAAGGAAGGGGGGACGTTCAGAGTGATGGCGTTTGTCTTCCCAAGTCACCATTACACGTGACGGAGCCCTGCTTTCCTGGAGGCGACTG
>NW_009201706.1:37343-39830 GCF_000690835.1 Fulmarus glacialis | reverse complement strand
TGCTCGGCTTTTGCTTTCCCTATTAAACTGTCTTTATCTCAACCCACAAGTTTTCTCACTTTTACTCTACTAATTCTCTCCCTCATCCCACCGGGGGGGAGTGAGTGAGCGGCTGTGTGAGGCTGAGTTGCTGACTGGGGTTAAACCATGACAGTACCCTGCAAACTGTCCAGTAATTCCCATGAGATCCAATATAAAACCATACTGGTATAAAAAATGGGGCGACAAAAGGGAAACCTCCTTTCCCATAATTAGAGGTAGACTGGCAAAGCTGAGATTTGGGAGCCTGGAAAAGGAGTCCCGAAGACATGTCCAAGGCTTTGTGCAAGGGACACTCAGAAAGGGAAACTCAGAGAAGCTCCTCATCTGCTGCCCTGCTCTGCAGATGAGCCCAGGGGAGAAGGCAGAAGGAGAAGGGGCCTCTGAAGAGGCGGTGGATGTGACTCTGAAGAGTTAACAGATGGACAGACCAGACTGGGGACAATGTGGGGGAGGGTTACTGAGAACTTCAGATGTTAAAAATTTGTTTAAATTTTCCTCCAAATACCAGAAGAACTAGTTTTCCCTCAGGGCTGCTGGTGCACATGTGAGAAATGATGCAATGGCTAATTACAAACATTAGCATTCTCACCAAATACAACCGGTTTTCAAACCGCAACCAAAAAAAAAAAAAAAAAAAAGAAGAGGAAAGAAACACTGTAAAAAAGGAACTCAAAGGCTGCTGCAGAGTTATCATCATCACAAAATATCTGACAAAACTTTCCAATTTGTCAAGTGTTCATTGGCTTCAGGAATCTGGAGAACTGCGTTAAGACCCTAAGAGCATCCATGTGTTATTGAAAACTAGATGTTCTTCCAATAGCAGACTCTGGAGAAAACACACATCTGTGCATCCAGATAGAATATATACATATAGAAACTCTCATTTTGAATTTTTTTTTTTTTTTTTATCATTACAACTCCTGCATGAATGAAATTTACTTCAAAAAATGCAAATATTAATACATTGGTGGGAAGGTTTCCAGCACTTTTTTTTTATTTAGAAGTTATAAAGGTACAGATTCCTGAGTCTGATTCTGAGGAGGGCTAATGTGATGTAAATAAAGACTAATCCCAATGATTTAGATAGCTATCTTCCAGTGCAAAACAACTGAAAATAAAATCAGAAACAGCACCAATAACTTTCAGTTGTAATACCTAAAACCTGACTAAAAAATCTGTAATCACTAGTGACCTTGAGCCAAGTCTTCAATAGGATTTGGATGAGACCTTAAGAGTTTCTCTGTGTGTGACAAAATCTCTGGTTGCCTGGGAGATTTCACTGAACAATTGGATCCAAAATTGCCCTCTTCTTTTGCAAAGCTTGAAGGGGATTATGGAGGATGATTGTTGTGGGGTGGGAGTTGGACTGATTTGTTTTAATGAACACCAGAAAAAGTTTACAATAAACAGAAAGAACATAGAATTTTTTTATAGAGGATGGGATTAAAGAAAACAAATAGCAGCCTTCCACAATTTCTAGGAAACAAACCGAATATTATTACAGCAATTAAAACTTAGCCCAGGGCAATGAAAGGATCCTGAGCTATTAAATTAGGGGGCTGTCACTTCAGAATGTGCAATTAACACATGCACCCCTTGGACTGTTTGCTATTTAATGTTTTTGTTCCATGCAGTACAAACAAGGATTACAGGTCACACAGAAACTAAGTGTTCAGCAAGGTATTTGCTGAGTTAAGGAATGGTAGATAACAGTTCCCTTCTTTTTCTCCTTTCTCAGTTCTGCTCTGTGAACGGAAGTCCTGTGCACTTTTTGACAAGTCCTGTACACTTTTTAGCAAAGTAAGGAAACAAGAAGTGTTTCATTGCATGGTCATTGAATAGACCTGTCTTCATCAGGGAAAACAGCTGAAGGATGTGAAGCACGTCAGATATATTCAGGTTATTAACATTTCTTTTTTCCTTTATTTCTTTGTTGTATTAAAGCAGAATACTATAAGGTAGAAAAAAACTTTTTCTTCATTCTACCCTCTTTCACATTACAGATATTTTAACAGTGATTATCAGATTAAGACCTAATACAGTTTCAATTTACAGAGATTTTTTCTGACTTCCGTGTTCATTCTCAGCGTGGTAGTGTCACTGTCATACACTAAGTTATGATTCACCCAAACTTAGGATATTAGATAGTGTAAACTGAGAGCAGAAGTATCCCCGTATCCTGATGGGCCTATATAAGACTGAAAGCATATTTGACATTACACAAAGGCAGACGTGTAGTAGAGGGTAAAAATCTGAATATAACACCATAAACATTATTGCACTGTAATGCCAAGTATTGCAGCTTAATGCAAGGCTGAAAACAGAGGTAGTCCTTTCCACACGGTTCCTCTGTAGCCCTTGCTGAAATCTTTTAATTTCCACTCCTTATGAGACCCCCACCTGCATCAACCAGAAGTTGTAAGGCCAGAGGGGCTTCTGTCTAAA
>NW_009201706.1:31736-37333 GCF_000690835.1 Fulmarus glacialis | reverse complement strand
GAACAGAGCTAAGCCGAAGGGGGGCAAGGTGGGGGGGCTCAGACAGTGACCGACAAGAAAATAAGGGGAAAGAGAAACACTGCAAGGAAGACTTTCAATCAGTCAAGAGTAGAGATACTTAACAGCTTGGCCTTCAAACATTACACAAATACTTTTAAAAAGGCAGAGCAGGTCAGAGGCCCAGACTGAGACTAACAAAAAGGAGCTATTGATTGTGGTTGCCCCTTAAAGACTATCTTGAAGACAATGCATTGTTCCCTTTTAAGTGTTAAATAGATCTGCTTGTATGGTTAGAAGTACTTCAAATTTTGAGATAGAGATCTAGATCGCATTGTTAACACATGCCTATTATACTGAAGACAACTGCAGAAACAAATAAAATTAGGTCTTGGCTTTTGTTTTAATAAAGATAAGAGCTAACAGCTAAACTGCATTTTCTGAACAGGTAAATATTTTCTCCTCAAAAGACTTTGCCCTCTACTCTTTTGAGCCCAGAAAACAGTCCCACATAACAAAAGTTGAGAAGATAAAGATGAAGTGATGGTTTCTTTCTCTTAGTTGCCCTTTATGTAATTTTAAGATCATTACAAAAATAGGAACTGCCACCCTCTGACTACCCATTCTCCACCAGACATGAACGCTGAATTGGAAGAGAGTGTTAATGCAGAAATTACTCTGAAAAAGAAATAATTATATCTTCTTGACAGCTGTCTGAGGAAGTCCGTAAAACACTCCAGCTTCCAGTGAGGTTCTTCCACTGATGCTATCCATAGGTTACTATCCTGCACGTGACCCCCATCCTCCTGGGTTTCAGTACTCACTAATTTCCCGTCTTCCCTTTGGGAGTATAAAGCTGTAGGGGACAGCTGTTTGCAGGGAAAGTCAAGCCAGCCTAGGAGAAACACAGATTGAACCAACATCTTTGCTATTTCCGGGACTAATTGACTTTTCAGAGGTCTGAATATTTCCACTTAAAATTTTTTTTCAACCATTCAAACACAGCAAAAGGTTGGGGTTTTTGGCAGTCAAAGGGAGTAGGCTACTTCTCAGTGTAAATGTTAACACAAACCACTGTATTTTTTACTGTCATTGTTTTGTAGTTTAATGTCATATTGGTATTCTCCTAAGAGCATGGCACAATTGTAAAGATCAGGAGCATATTTAATATCTCTTTTTCTCCTTTTTCTGTACAAGAAGGGAGAGAGGGATCCTGGAGATTCCCGGGGGGCGGAGAGGGGGGTAGGGCGCGGGGCAGGCAGGAGGGAGGGATAAGGGAAAACTAGTGAAAATAGTAAAGTAAAAGGACTAGATTAGCCATCCTTTTTATTTCATGTATAAACATACGCACTGGAGAGAGGGAATAAGACCTATTCTTCTTAAGAGAAGAGCAGTCCATAACAACATGTAGGTAGCAGAATGGCTTCCCCTAGTCCACCCCGAGAATGACTCAAAAATAAAAATGTAAACTACCCCTAATAATGGAAACTGTGGATAGGTGAAGGGAGTGTAGTGGATAGAGGAAATCTCCCAAGACCATTGACTTTGAAAAGACATTTCATTTCAGCAAGTAACTAGTAATGATAGAAAAGAAACTAGTGAAACTCAGCAAACAGCCTCGGATTAGTCAGTGACCATCATGCTTGTGTTACAAGGACAAAATCGTTAGCTTCACTTGATCCATAACTTTGGCGAGTGAAGACAGAAATGACAGTATTGCATTCAGTACCTAACAAGACAACACAAGGCTTCCAGCTCTGGAGCCCCATGCTTTTACATGACCTTTGCAAGCTGTGGTCAGATCTCATGCATGAGGTGCTAGATGAGCTTGGCTTATGGCAGAGCAGCTCTACCAGAGAGCGAACACATCTCTGACCCACAAGTGCGAGGGTGTCAAAACCCACAGAAAAGGAGCACGAAAAGCCTCCTGCACAAGGAATAGCAAGGTGAGGCGGCAGGGACAAGGACTGTGTGACCAGCTGTGGTCACAATGACATTGTTTCTTTACACCATGAACTGCAAGGTCTGATACTTCTGTGAAACAATCGTCGGGCAGTGGTGGTGAAATGCAGTATCACTGACATATTGCACCTCTCCATAGTGTTACGCATCTGCTCACGTACTCAGTAAGTTTTATGTGATAACACCCAACCCTGCTTTACATGGAAATACAGAGCAATGAAATGGCAGTGGACTTCCATCTCTGGCAGACTCTCTCTTACAGATAGAAGCACAGCATGTGGTTTTGGTGTTTTTAGAACAATTTCTTTATACACTACTATTGTTTGGCTGGTTAACTGAGTGTGGGGGAGAAGGCTGAGCTTTGAGCTGATGAGCCTTGAGGGTAATGGCAAAGGTTTTGAATTTTTTGAGAAGGAAGACTTTGCAGACTGTTGCTCACAAAAACAAGCTCACTGAAGGATGTGCTGCATCTAACAGCACTAAACAAAAGAAGACTTGCAATCTGCTGCACATGCTACACAGAGGATTTTTTTTGAATGCTTAAATTTTAACAGCTGGTAGATGGTATGGTTTACACTTTCCCACAAGCACACTGGCTTGGTTCATCTCTTTGCACCTTAGATATGTGAAACTTAGATGCTTGCTTGAGCTTTTTGCTAGGATTACTGCTATATTCCAGGAGCAATTGCTCGAAAGAGCAATTCCTTCCTGTTTATATAGCTATCTAAGGGAAAGATTTAGCCCAGACACAAATTTAAGTTTCCAAAGGTATGTGAGGGGACTCCACTGGGAGTTTGATGTTCCCTACGTACAAGTCAAAAGTGATTTGAGGTTCTTCTGTGAAATCTTTAAGTTACTTAGATGTGGTATTGCCTTCAAATTATGTTTCATAAACAAGGAGTATGCACTAGATTAAACAGTTACACATCTCATAAAAAATAATCTAGATCCACTACAAAAAAAAAACCAAAACCATAGTTCCTCTTTTGTTAACAATTTTCATTGATAAAGGTATATCCTTACTCACTCAGGATGCCTGCACAGTGCAGCTACAGTCTGTCAGCTAATGTAGTCGCATAATGGTTTTAGACAACATTGGTCAGAAAATCAAACACAATCCAGCTACAGTTTATCTTCACAGCCAGCTATTAGTGTTCCTTGAAATACTGTTGCAGGCTTCACAATGATAGCAACTAGAGACAGAAAAAACACATTTCATTAGGGAGTGTTTAACAACTTCCCAAAAGTAGTCTATTAAGGTTTTTTTACCCAACTGTACAAAAGGCAGCTCAGTCATCCTGAGGATCTCGTGTTCCAAGTTGTGAAAGCATAAAGTCGTGCATGGACACCCTAGCTACAGTAATTGTAGCCCACATAGCCATTAGCATGAGATAAGTTAATCTGTGTCCACAACTGACTGCCATAGAAACTCAAAAAATGAGAGAAGCAAAGTTAAAGTGATGATGACGAATGATCTGCTCAGTCTCCCTTTATGCTGAACAGGTACAGTCAAGCGGATTGCACTTTTAATATATCATCATTTGACTAGCATGTGCTATTTTACCGTGATGTTTTTACTACACATACTGTTGTTGCCATCAAAATTCACTGTTAGATTGATGAAGTCAATGATCATTTCTTTTCCCCATGAATAAATTCATTCCTGTTGTACTGTAACTAATATTATCACAGACTAACATTATCAAGACTACTTCAAGGACTGCAGAAAATGAATGTAATGAATGAACAGGCATGAGGTACTTTCATTTAAAAAGTCAAGTAATTGTCTAGGGACTTGTTTAATCATTTGTCCTTATACTTGCCTAATTCTTCTCAGAGCACGGATCTATGCTGGAAAAAATGTTCAAAATCTAAAGGTGCCCAGATCCAAACCACCTCATTCTCTAGGTCAAAACGATCTGCATACAGTCATGTTGCGTGCAAAATAAACCCTAGGGAAGAATCATGAAGAAAATGCTGGCAGGCCCACAGCGGTAACACCTGAGTAAGAGAAAAGAGATGGGACAAATTCTACAGATGTGTGTGCTCTTTTACTGTGAAAGCAGCTGGTGATTTACAGTGCCAATGCCTCCCACAGACACCTTGGACACATGTCAACAGCAGAGATGCATTTTGCCTAAGGTAATATGCAGTCCTGATTTGGCTGAGTGATAATCTAGTAGAATTCTCTAACTAGCAAAAATGTAACTTGCAAAATGCCCTTTTAATAACTGTTTCAGGAAACTGTGTATAATTATCTACAGGATTTATTGAAGTGTCTCAGCACAACACAGAATGAAAGCAATCTCTAAAAGGTGATGTTTTAGAGTTTGGTTCTAGATAAATACATATGAAACGTAAAAACTGTGCAAGCATGTATGTATGTGTTCTGAAACATACATAAACATTTACACATACATATGACCAATGAACATCTGTCTAATTCAGATGAATGAAGTCAGCTGTCTGAAAGTACATGAAAATGTGAAAACTCTCACAGATCCCTACTGCAAAATAAAAGTCTACGATTTTAAAACATGCATTTAAAAAATAAGTTCTCACAGCTAAATGAAATATATCCTTTAGAAAGACTTGCTAATATTGGAAGTTTTCATGATGTTTTTCAGTGTTTTTTATCACATTCCTCTTTCCCAATGTGCTTACTAAAAAGCCAATTTTAAGAAAAGAAATCTTGCTTAGTGTTTCCAAGTTTTTATAAAAGATAAAACCACAAAGTTTTATTACAGCTGATGGAAGAAAGCCAGCATAGTTGAGAAATCCGTATCAACTTGAATGTTAGGATAAACTAAGTTGCTTGGAATCCTTAACTTCCAAGTTAACTTCTACTAAACTACTGGGAAGAACCAGTGCCTGTTTTCCTCCAAAGTTAGAACTGAGCTTTCATTCATCCTGAGTACAAAAATTACTGTCCGGCTGCTTTGCTGCAACATTCAGCAGCAAACTGAACGTTGCGAGCTGTTAAACACTATTACGACCACAAACACAACAGCATTCAGTGTATAAAACAAATGAAGCAGATGATACTTACGGGTAGCAGTGTTTCTCCAGGAGGCTGAACATGAGATCTTACTAGAATAAAAGGAATAATGGATGTCACTGACCCAGTAATCTCTGGTTTAAAAGGCTGGCAGAGAAAGAAATCCAATGAGCGGGTGACAGAGAGAAAGACAGAGGGGGTGGGGGGGAGAGAGAGAGATAGATGAAATTCCAGACTTTCTGGTCAGCTTGGCTGTAGTTGTCTTCGTACTAAAAATCCACAATAAACAGTCTTTGCTTGCTGCCAGACTGCTCCTGTCTGCAGAGTCCCAGAGTACAAACACTTTCGGGCTCCCTATGATAAGGGCATTCTGAGATGCCTCGGAGTGTTTACACTCAGCAATGCTTCTCTGGCAGCCAGCCCCAGATCTTCCTTTCCCCTTCTGCTAGTTAAGTCTGTTGGGACGAAAAACTGAGCTCCTGTTAGTAAGGTTTGCTCATTTTTTCTCCCCACTTCGGCTACTTTATTTCCTTCAACACACACACACACACACACACACTCATTTATGTATTAAAGACTCGTAGACAAAGAGGTGACTTAAAATCTTTTCAGATCAATCAGTTTTCCCACACAAGAAGGG
>NW_009201706.1:14171-31725 GCF_000690835.1 Fulmarus glacialis | reverse complement strand
AGTCTTTACTGAAATACAGACATGACTAATTTCCTCCATAAGATAATAGCAATGCAGGATTGATCTTATTTCAACGTGGCCGATGAAATTAAACTCAAGAGAATTATCAATTTAATAGTAATTCATACTGCTTACTTATAAATGTGATACTTTTTACAAGCTGAAATGTTCAGTTGACTGCTGTTCAAAATCCTGGTGCCTGTTAAAGTAATAAGTATTAAAATTAACATATGTTCATTTTACTGACTAATTGCAGTTGCAACAAAGGAAAACACAGGAGTATTCAATTTTTTTTTTTTTCCCCCATTCAGAACAGCCGGAAAGAGGAAGGGTATAGGCCAAATCCCACCAATTATTTAATACCTCCTAGAATTCAAGATATCTCTCCAGCCTTCTGTCACAAGATTCACATCAGATTTGCAGATTTGACTGGCTGGTGGGAGTCTAAGTAAAATTTGCTACCGCACAGTGGCTCATTGATGCATCCAGCCCACATTTTCAGAGCACGGAAGCTGTATTGCAAAGTTGCAATACAGGGATATAATTACCAGGACAGACCACCCTATGCTCACCTCAGCACAGGGACCAGAAGCACTTTTAAGCGTAGGGGACAAACAGATTTTCAGCCCAGCCACAGGGCACTGTTACAAGTGGAAGAGGGACAACATGGGGAAATGCTACTGACTCTCAGGTTCCCTATGTAAGCAGGGGCCAAATCCAGCATGACTGTAACTCTGTAGCATGTTGCCTCCCCTTGCCCCTTTTTGAAGAACCAAGCTGGCTTTGACCCTCATGTGGAAACAAAACCGCATTATAAAAATGCAAAACTGAAGTCAATAGTATGAAAGAAAAGAACCAGCAGATGTTCCTATGGCATGACTTAAAGGCAGACGAAGAAAACAGATGACTGTTAAAAATTAACATGAACTCAAAGCTACACCATGTGTAATAAGATACAATCTGGGCTATATTTGCTTATGAAAAAACACTAGGCAAAAAAATACTTCCTTGAGGTACAATACTAGTATCAGAGTGGTGTACTGTCCTGGGTTTCAGACTTGTAGTAATCCTCAGATTCTATCAAGTTTCAGAAAAACTTGGAATGAGTATTTATCTCTTCTGAGTCGTGTAGATGGCTGTGGGTTAGCTTGTGTGTTTGTGTTTGTGCTTGCTGGAACGTAGCTTCTAATTCACCATGATGAATGGCCTGTTTGTATTGTACAGTGGTCTGGTTAGGATCATCAACATAACTGTACTTACAGGCTGATTAAAAAAGTGGTGGCTTATTTTGAAGGATAATGCCTGTGACCCATTAATCCATAACATAATTGCAGAAGCTCTTTTCGAACCAGTTTGATTACTCCAGCAATGAACTTGGCATCTCATTTCTTATTGTACTCCTTAACTGCAATTAATTTTTGCAATCTATCAAGGTCACATTATCTAAAGGATAGACTAAAATTACCAAAGCTTTTCTTGAGAAATTCCAGACCACTGAAGAGAAGACATCCCTTTTATACACATACTCACTCTTTTTATTTCAACATTTGTTGACACAGGAAAGTGAATAGTTTGGTTTCCTGTGAATGAAACTTAAGCATAGTATATATTCCTTCTTAATTACTAGCTAAAATTGTGCAGCCCAGACTGTTGATATGAAGGTAATCAGTCAACTCTTTTCTGTAAGCTTTCTTTAACAAGGTATATTCATAATCAGTCCCTTTCTTTCCAGGCTTTTATTTGGAAAAGGAAAAAAGTGTACCTAGGCACAAAACAGGCAAGAACAGACACCCCCCCATACCCACACACACTGCATACACACCCCATCTCTTCTCTTTCATTTCGACTTGCATTGATAAGCAATGGCTTAAACCACACATTGTCTGTCATCTGCACATTCAGTCAACATTCCTGTAAGGAGGATGAGGTCCTCAAAGTAACAAAAGACTCATGCTCATCCCGAACCTGAAGGCTGTACACAGGACGATCTGCTGAACACCTATCTGTGAACACCTATTTCCCAGGTATTTACTACACAGCAGAAATTTTATTCTGTGAGCAACAGTACCTGGCTGCAGCAGTCTACTCTTCAGTCTCTAATGCAGGCTGAGGAGAACAGGGTGAAAGATCCTGTTTGAAAGGGGAAGTATTAAATGTCCTTCTTGTCCTTCCCCAGCCTATATATACTCTGTCCATAAAGATTCACTGTTCTGGCTACCGCAAATGTGGGAAGGCCCCTGAGTGCACTAAGTTATGTTCTGTCTAAACATAAAAATGCAAGATCAGCAACACAAGGTCAGACAGTGAACAGGAGAATAAGGGCAGATATGTTAACATAGAGCTGCTACTGAAAGGAGTTGTCAATCCGCTAGGCTTGCATGGAGACTCGCCTAGTGGTTCCCACGATCAAGTTCATAAGAACATGATAATCATGTTCATGCCATCAAAAAAACAGAATACTTCCTATAGAAGAAACAAGAATAATCTGGGACTACTGCACACTCGTGGCTGGAGTCACTGGCTGGCGCTTCTTCGCTGCACTGTGCACCGCCACCACGACTAGGAGGGTAATGCTGCTGCTCCAGCCTGTCATTTTCATCCACAATAACCCAGAGTTTACAAGCGAGAAGTTAATAATGAAATCCACAACTAAACGGTCTGCTGGTTATTTCTCCTCTTTATCCAAAAGTATCTTCTGGAGCATTACCAAGCAAGTACTATACAAGATATTCCTTTGAGTTCTCTCATAGGAGACTGAGGATCTGTTGGTTATCAGGTATTGTCAAGCAAGAAACGTGCTTAATTTTCATGGTACAAAACAATTAACATATATAAGACAACAGAGGAGATGGTCCTTGCTTCAGGGAGTACATCCGTTTCCTTTTCCACTTCTGAGGCACTGAAAAGTGTCATCCAAGACCAAGACACCAGAAAAAACTTCTCTGCTTGGTTAAACCCTCTCACCCACAGTAACCAAGCGGCAGTGATGCTCTGGAAAGTTTGCTGCAGTAGCAAACTGAATAGAGAAAGATACCTACGCAGAGACCCTACAGCCTGCAGACTCCTTGTAACAAGTGTCCTACATATCCTCATAGTTTCGAACATAGTCCTGGGCGGGTTTGGTGACTTTCATAACAAACCCAATGGTTTGTGGCCTGGCGATCAGGGGATCTGGATTTAGATGACACCTACCCCCTTACAAGCGTGGACATGCGACAAAGCAGCCCTTGAGATCTGGTAGTACAGCTGCGTGAGTGAAGAGCACTGGTGTTGGCTGTATTCCACAAAACCATTCTTGTACTTGGGAAAGAAAAAAGCCTGGAAATTACATTTTATCAGTGCTACTGAGTTTTATGCGACATAGGTTTAACTCTCTCTGTAATCAACAATAGGAATGTCAAGTGACACTCCAAACAGCGTGGCAAAAGTTTCTACACTAATGAGTCCAAAATGAAAAGGCATCACACTGTTGACGTTTCTTCCCTGATAAGTATCAGAAAACATTCTTTTCAAAGGACCATTGTCATAGAAACTTGCCAGTATTTTAAAGAATCTCCCAGAGGCCTAATCTTTAGGGAGATATTTTCAGCTCCAGTGACAAACAATTGACCTCTTAATTTATGAACCGTGACATTGCTGTGTTGTCTGAAAAAGGAAGCTGTGACCTAAAGGGAGTTTTAACCTGCATACACTTCCACTAAAGTGATAGAAAGGCAAGCTGTTAATCTTCAGGGAGTGAGGGACATTACCCAGATCCAATCCACTGGCAACAGCCACTTACTGAATATGTGGAAGCCTGTATTTATCCTACTGCAAAGCCTCAAACCAGCAGAAAAATTACTGTTATTTACTTCAGATTGCATTTAGAGGTTTATTTTGGGTTAAGTAGCATGGAGAATTTCTCCACAAGCACAGCTGCCCTTCAGCTTACTTCTAACAGGTAATGAACATGGCAGAAACATGCCAGTGTGTCAAAATGCTCACCAGATTTAGCATAACATCTAAAGATAGAAATTCTGGATACTGGTTTAATCTTAAAAGCTTTAGCCCAGCTTCCTGGAAAGCATTTTGTGTCTCAGTTTTCCTCTCAAATGAAAATTCCACTCACCTCAGTCATGTTAAATGACCCGATCCATTGATGCCCAAGTTGTATCAAAGCTATTTGAAGGCATGATTGCTCTTAAGGAGTCAAGGTGTATGCTTGTAAAACACTGATGTTGGATAAATATTCAACTATAATCCTCAAAAGTGTTGCTGTTACAGTCCTTTGTATAGCCCCTGTCCAAGACTGGGTTAAAAAAAAAAACAGTTGATTCAAATCAGAATGGGAATTAGTAGTTTGTGAAACAGAGATGAGATTGATGTTTAATTTAAAAGAATGGAGTGTACCTGTTTTAATTTAAGTTTTAACGAAAAAGAACAACATAGTTACAAATAGTTTGGTTTGTTACGGGTTTACTTGTTTCAGTGATTTTAAATAATAGGAATTGTTAAATAATTAATGATATATTGTAGAATAGTGATGAATGTAGGTTGTGTGATGTGAGAATATTGTTAAATGTTAGTAGTAGTTAACTTTAATCATGGGAACCATAAGTAAAAGCGATCCAAGTATGGCTCGGGGACAAGTTGCAACCTTATAAGGAGGAGGAAGGACAAGTTCACAGAAAGTTCACTTACCCTGCTGACCACCAGAGACCACCCGAGACTATCGGAGAAGACCCTAAAGGCTTTAACACGCATGCGTAAAGAATGATGTAATATTATAATTAGTTCCCGGAAATTTAATGAATATGTAAAAGAGAAATTTAAAATATGTATGAGAAGTATGGCTATAAACAGAAAGGTGATTAGACCAGGTGTGCTTGATTTGTGGCAAGTCCACCGAGCACCCAGGCCTGAATAAAACATTATCTCTCCTGAGCGTGTGGAATTGGTTACTTGCATGCCGGGCAAGAATCCGCTTTTCGGACAACACTGAGATTCTCAACTGGAGCATGTTGTAGAGGGTAACAATGCTATTTATTTCACGTATCATGGAAAATTATTTATTTATGTTTACTAAGATTGCTTTCTAAAATAATGTGGTCTTTTGATTAAAACAAAATGGCAAAAATGTTCTTTCTGACAAAGAACAAAGGAGAGAAAGAGAGCCAAGGTGTTATTTTGATCTATGTTGCAGCAAATAAAAGGTGGGGTTTTTTATGAAGCTGGAAATCTAGATGAATCATTCTTTGGGTAAAGCCAGCATTTCCACAAAATCTGACTTACACCTGCAAAGCCTTCCTCTCCCAAACGGTCTATAGCTGTGTCCTTAATGTCTGAGATTATTACAGGAAGCCTGGTACAGCACGTAACTCATGTTTAGAGTAAACCCTGCATGATCAAATGAGGACATATCACTTGCTTTTGCAGAATTTCTTCTAAAATTACATGCCATGTATCCTGGCACAACTAACATTTCTCCTCATTTGGTGCAGATAGGCTCATTAGGAGCTCTTTCCGTATTTGTTTCAAATCACAGAATCACAGGATGATTTGGGTTGGAAGGAAACTTCAAAGATCATCTAGTCCAACCCAATATTCACTACAATATTGTAAATGCTCATCAAAATTGTTAAGTCTCTCAGACAGTCACTGTAATAGAGCCTACTACAGGCCATGTCCCTGTTTTCGAATTCTCAGCAATGCAAATTTGAAAATGTTGCTGTGTGGTTCCCTTTGCTTCTCCATAAGAAAAACAGAGCACAGCTCTATAATGGTGCCTTGCAGGCAAGCAGGCTGGGAATTGTGATTGCTCATCAGGTATTCAGATACAATAGGAAAGGGCTTGAGGAATAAAAATCAAGTGCATGCTGAATCTGTAGTCAGTAATTGACATCATTTTTTGAAATCTTCTCTATTTTTAGTAATTGCAACTCAATAAATGCAGTATGTGTTTGTGAAAAACAGTTGTCTGATATTTCAATTAAAAGCAAACAAAGCATGGTGTCACAGATGATAGATAAAGGAAATAACCATTAATTGAGCCTCATGTAATGTCAAGCAATGAGTCTAAAAATAATCCACTTCAGGTTTGGATACAGCTCCAGGGAGTAAAGCCATGTATTGCAATGCAACAAGTGTTAGCATTATAGTCTTTATTAATCTCATACAACTTTTAAAGAAATTACGCTAATACATTAATGTTTTACATGGAGCACAGCTATCAGGAGATCAAATGCACTGTGTCACTGCCAGCTGCTTCATTGGGAAATACATGCAGAGTATGTGTAATAGCAAAGCCCTTGATCACAAAGACAAACTATTCAAGTTTTTGACTGCGGAAGAGCCACTAAACATAAAGTTAAGAATGGCATTCCGGAAAATCAAACAAATAAAAAGCCCTACAACAAGAGAGCAACAAAAATATTTGCTTTTTGTCAAGCAGATCCAAAAATCAGAATGTTGTCTGAAATGGAAGTTTGAGACAAAGATGAGTAGCATTTTCAGTAAAATGAGTAGCTTCATTGAAAAATCCATACTTGATGCTATTCTCTGTATTTTTAAACACTTTGATTTTTCTCAAAACTCTTCGTATCTTGGGCTAGACCCTCAGTTGTTGCTGAGGAACAGTAAATAGACATCTTCAAGGACTTCAGCGTCTTGGCAGCCCCTGCAATCCTTGGCCTGAATACACCTAGAGCACACCACTACTTCTAAGGTTTCTTCAAATTACACAGCCATAAGAATCAGCATACATACTGCAAATCATAAAAACACCTCTTCATAGCCATGGCTTTCTTTTCGGACATGTGAGAGGGATTAGGCACAGCTGGCAGCACAGCAGCAGAGCTCTCTCTCCATGCCCTCCAGGCAGCCTCACTGGGGGCTGCATGGCCACCGGGGTTGTGGGATTATGGGCCATCAGATGTGGCCTGTCCCTCATTGGATCAGGATAACAGAGATACATAACAATGCAGTAGGAAGAGAAACTCAGGCTACCACTGTTCTTGCAGAGCATCTTCTGCAGCGTTAAAAGGCATGCTTCTGTGTTTAAGCTTCGTCACAGAATTTCAGTTCCAGAAACTATAGTTAGGAATATTTGTACTTGTGCTTCCAGCATCTATAAAGGTATTGATTCTTCCCATTTCCCTTCCAGGCTGCTGCTGTACACTGTTTATCTAGGGTAAAAAGATAGAGGTTGGGTTTTTCAAATCTTCAGGTAGCAGCAGCTAAGATGACCATCAGCATTTCTAACTTTTGAGCATGGGGACAGTCTGGTCTGTCACACAGGTGTCACACATGAGGCCCAGGATGAACCCTTTTCCATTCCTTCCTGAGACAACCAGTATGCTTATAGAGGGCAAAGACGGGTCTTGAGCACCACAAAAGTAATGAATTCGGCACAGCTGGAGACAGGAACTTAATGAAGGCACTGGAGGAGCAACAATATCCCCATAAAAGAGGAAATAATTAGATTCCAGCTTGTGAAGAGCTGGCCTATTCTTTAATGTACCTAACAAGGGATAGAAAAAGCATTTTTTTTCACATCAAAAAGCGCAGGAGAGAAAGGGTAAAGACTACATGTTCAAAATGTAGTCAGACACCACAGGCTAAAAAAAAAAAACCCTACATAAAGGACTATTGCATGTTGGCAGTCTGCCCACTCCCTGTAACAATCCTCACAACTAGGCTTCAGAATGCATGTTCAAAATGCCCATGTTTTCCCTCCCTTTCTTTAAAGTCTGTTGTTCCTGCTCCAATCATTCCGCCAAAAGCCCCAGACCACACGGCCCCATTAATGCAGACAGGGAATTGTTCTCATAGTTAAACTATCCAATTTACTAGAAACTAAAGGCTTTTAGGAATATAACTTTATTGCCATTAAAATAATATCAGTGCCCTCAGAAAAGGTTCCTTAGTTGTTTTAATTGAGATCAGTCAAAGTGAACTTAATGAAGCTTTGAACATTTTTACCCACTGCCTTTGAAAACTGAGCCTTTTGGGGGGCAGGGCCTTTATTTTGGCTTACATGGATTTAGACCACAGCTGGCACAACTGGATTTTCATCTCAGTTAATGCTTCTAAAGTTTCTCTGACTTTCCTTGTTTAGCTCACACTGCCACTGACTATGAAAGATCTGCAAAAAAAGTGCTCCCAACAATATCATCCATTTTATTTTATTTTCTGCAGAAAGTTGCAAGTTCTGCAAAGGCAGAATGCTTCTCGGAAGCATAATGAGGTAGGACTAACACGTAAGTGATATCACTCCTGACCTCAACCAGTAAACTCATACATTTTAGTATATTGAAATCATACTGTGCTTATCCTTGCATGTGCTATACACAGCATCCATACTGAAAAACCAAGAATGCTAATCTTCATAAAGAATCCCCCTTCCATCTGAAGTCTACGTTTTTACTTACAGCAATGCTTTAATAAGTGTGAAAACATATTCTGAAACCATTGCAATCCCTAACTGTTAGGAAGGTATGCTGAAGTCTTTAAGCACAGGATGGTGCTTTAATCTGCTATAATCCTCTAAAAAGATTATTTTCTGAAGAATTTTCATATCTTGGCATTCAACCAAGCTATTATTAAGATGACAGTTTAATTAGAGAAAATTGAAGGAGCTTTCTGAGATACAGGAAGAAAAGAAACCCCACTTACATGCATCTAGAGAGGGCTTGGGGAAATCTAGGAAGGTGTGATATTTTAATAATAACAATGCCAGATCTGCTCCTTGCTCGCAGTGAATGAAATTATCAACTGCAAAAGTCAGACTTCTCCAGAAAATCCCCACTTCACATTAGGGTATTCATGTGATCTTTCTACTTTAACACCAAAACCCAGTCATGGCCCAAGCAGTATCCACAGTTGTCTGGGCAGATAGAGACTCAAGGATGGGAACTATGCAGGAAGGTAGGAGAGAATGGGCAACCTGGGAGGTTTGAAAAATAAAGCCAAAAAGGAAAGCAGAGTGCAGAACAGAGGCCACATTAGAAAAGGGGAGCTTGAAACCTAGGCATCAGGCATGCCTACAGCTCCATCTCATACAGCCCAAGGCACACCTTTGGTTTTGGTATTCTTACGGAATAACATGCTAGTGTTAAGCTATGATCTGTTGAGGCCAAAGAAACGCTTCCCCAGCCTGACACAGGTGTACAGATAAAACCCAGCAAGAATTTGATAAGAAATTATGCAAGTAATGCAATTAAGTCAGATCAGTGGAAGCAAGGAATGATTTTTTCCTGTTTATTATTTTTAGAGTAGCTCTTAGGATGACAGAAGATAATAGAAGGAGAAGGAGAAAGTTCTCAAGCAAGAACTTCTGAATGCTTCAGAAACGGTTTTGAAGAAGTGTTTTGAGTTGTGTTAACTTCATGACCTTTCATCTCTAGAAAAGGAAATTGTAAAACACACATCACAAAATACCTAGGCAAGTTACCAAAAGCAGAGACTTTTCTAAAAATTTAGCATGTAGTCACGTCTGTAGCTGGTAGCATTTTTTTTTTAAAGAAACCCAATTCTTCCTTCTCTTCCTCCTTTATTGCTTTTTCCAAGTCTTTAAATGACCAGATGTAGCTCCATTTAAGTTTGTCCTGGAAGTGCATAGATTTTATCCTCTGTCTTTATTCTGTTTCTTACTTGGACTTTTACTTTGTTAACTGGTTAGCTAATATCTTGGTTTCCTAAACCTCTGTGCTAAAATTTGGATGCTCAGATGCTTTCTCTTGAATTGGATCAACATCTACTGCTAGTTCTGGTTTCTTTTTTAGTTCCTCTTTTTCAAAATTCCAACTAGATAAGGAGTCAGAAGTCATTCAGCTTCCTCCTCGCACTGGCCAGAGGGTGAGCCCAGTAAAAAAATATTAAAGGAAATAAATCAACTTCATTTAAAACCTATTTCAGTTGAGGTTCTTTACAGAGTACAGTCAATGATAATGTGAGGTGTCTTTTTACCTGGAAGTTTGTCCAAACAGAATTTGAAATTAGCCAGACTAGATCTGAGTAAAAAAGCACAAAGGAAGTCTCTTGAGGACCAGAAACCGTGGTGTTTCCAGAGAGAGCTGGGTGTGTGGAAGAAGAGAAAATTGACAAAGTGTGACAAAAAAAATTCTCCCATTTTTTGACCTTCCCCTCTCAAAGGTCAAGGTTACATTCAAATAGCGGGAGCGCTAGATCACAGAAATCAAGCCAGCTGTGAAATTTCAAGGCCACCAACAAACCTCATGGAATCATAGAACCGTGGAAAGGTTTGGCTTGGAAGGAACCTTTAAAGGTCATCTAGCCATGGGCAGGGACATCTTTTACTAGATCAGGCTGCTCAAAGTCTCATCCAACCTCACCTTTGTATGGATTTCACGGGATGGGTTGGGGACACATCTCAAGTGTCGGTGTTAGACTGAAATCTCCAATTACTTTATTCATCCATACAGACAGACAGAGAGAAGAGGGAGCATCTCCCCCAGAGTCTGGGCAGGGTGATTAGAGACCTACTCAGCCTTAACAGTGGTAGTGTGCAGGACACAACTATGGAAATAAGGGGTGTATGCACCTAAATTTTAATTGCCCATCTCAGTCCCTCACAGCTTTTGCAAATAGCTTTTCCAGACTGAGTTCAGAGCCAAACTAAATGTTCTCAAAAAAATAACCTACCTAAAGGTCAAAGCTGTTCAGTTATTTGGAGGCATCTGTGTCCACAAGCCCAAAGGAAGCTTCACCTGCAGGCCACTACCGTGAGCAAACACTCCCCTGGCTGGTGCTGAATGAGTTCACTTGGCACCCACTGATGTGCAGCCACGTCAGCATAGAGCCTTCCCTGGAGGACATACCCTCCTTTGAGCAGAAGTAATGAGCTGAGGCATTACACTAACACTCACTGAGAGCTGCAGTGGCATCTGTTTGTCCCCACCTCCCAGTAGCTTCTGACCACCCTTGTCCAGAGTTCACTGGTCTGAAGCAGGAGATGGCCTCGGTGCTCCTCAGCATCTTCAGCACAAGAACCAAGATAGCTACCAGGCTATTTTCAGGATGCAGCCAAAACAGCTGAGCGTTTAGAACTGAAAACCAGCATGAATTGAGGTTTTATCGAAAGTAGGCAGCTCTACTTTAATCCAGGGGCTTTGATCAGACATGATTAAAATCTTTACCAAAAAAAAAAAAAAAAAGCTGTATTGTGAGCATATACAGAGTTTTCCAATGGTTGATTGTTCATTTCCAGAAAGATTTGCTCTTTAGCCATCCAGACCAAAGGCAGTGCCCAGTGAAATGGAAGTTCTGCAAAACTGAACTTTTAATAGGTTTTGAGGAGAGAGAATCCTTTCCTCTGCAGACGTCGGAATTGACAACTCTTACTTCCTAACAGTTTATCCTGTCATCACCCGTAACAACATCATTGGATATTTAAGGAGACTTCCAAAACTGAAAAAGACATTCTGTTAATTACCTTTTTTGATTTTAAAGAACAAAAGAGTTTTAATATCACAAAGGTGTAGGCTGCACTTGAAATTGTGTGGGAAGAGCAGAAAAGTGCATCATAGGATTACCATTATAAAGTGTACCAAACTCCTCTTCACTAATGTTCAAAGTTTGAACCAAGACAAGCCAAAAGCCTCACCAGTGGAATTTACTGTACTATTCAGTCTTGCAGCCAGTAGCTTTATTAAAACCAACCAATGCAGACAACAACAAAAACCCTATTAAGAGCCTAGCCAAAAACTGTAGTTTGATCCTTTTAAATCACAGACTCAGGTCACATATGTAATTACATGGAAGGGAATTACACAGGCAGTATCAAAGGCCTCTTACCTGTGGTGATGGATATGATCTTGGCTCATGGTCTTTATAACATACTGAATTTCACTACTTCGAGGCTCTTATATTCTGCTAATTGCTCTTTCATCCTAAGAAAAGGTAGAAAGTAAAAAAGTAATTAAAGTAAATGAGATTGAAAGCATAACCCAAGAGAAGTTTGCCCTTCTTTTTTTTTAAAAAAACCCTTCTTTGTATTTCCGTGCATACAACATGAGAGATTTGAGTGTGGCTACTGTGTTGGGGAGGGCAGGATATATGTTTGTAAGTGACGAGATTCCCCAGTTGGAGCCATTTAAATGAGAACCAAGTTTATAGGAAAAGCCATCCAAACATTGCTCAGGCATCCTTCTCTGACTGACTGTTTAGACCAAATGCATGCATCCATAGCGTACGTCCCCCCAACATTGACTTCAGAAGGAAGTAGCACTGTTGGGTGCCACTGTTGGAAGACACTTTGTGCACTGCACGTATCCTGGGAAAGGCGAGATCATGGCTGCTAATGCAGCACTTAGCTCATGCAAACCAGCATCAGACAGACCTACTCTCCCCAGGTGTACTACGTTGGCCACAGACCATGTGGCCATACAACACCACAGTGGGAGACTCTGGACCTCAACTTGGGTGCACAAGCTTGGGTACATAAGAAGCTGAAGCCCAGTGGTAAATATGAACATGGCAGGAGCTGGGTGGGACCTTGGGGAGCTCGAGGCTGAGCAGCAAGCTGCCAGCAGGAAGCTCAGCCTTAGCAGACCTGGCTCCTGTGAACGTCTGCAAACAGCACTCCTTCCTCAGGCACAACCTGGGCTGGTCTGGCTTCCCAGTATGAGAGGAAACCGGTCTCCTGTGAACTGCTAGGTCTGACTGGGGCGGGGGTGGAGGACAAGGAAATAGCTGACAGTGCGTGTTTCTTTCCTTTTACCAAGCCTGCTCCCTTCATTCACAACCCTGCCATAGCACTTTTACAGAGAATTAAGGTGTCAGCTAAACCTCATCCTTCAAACACTTAGCTCAGACATACAAGCAAGCATATGGCGTTTTGCTACTGGCTGAAGAAGGCAATGACTTACATATGCTGTTAGCTTGCTTATGCATCTGGTCTGAAAAAAAAAATATAAAACTCTGTGGCATTTAAAACAACAAAAAAAAACTGTTGGAGGGAGAGGGGGTCATTAGTACACATGAGGGAAAAAATAACAGCCTGGTAATTACTGTACATTAGCAAATTATGGAGGGTTTCAGTATTTTTAACAGAAATGCATCCTTTACACCCTTGACTTCTCTCTACTGTATCTCCCCAACATAGCTTTCTTCCCCAAAAGGGGGCTTGCAGAAGCAGAGAACTGCTTACTCAAACTTTTCTAGCCTTCAGGGAAGTACAGCCAATTACATTTATAAGCCTCACCTAAAGATTAAGGGGAAGTTCTTAACCAGACCTTAGTGTTCAATGAAAACTAAATGTCAACTTCAGTATTCAATATAAGCTAGAGTTGGCCAGCAAATCCCCCTCACTTCCCCACCAGCCTTTCCCTTTTTTCTCCAGCACTATACAGGATACTGACCAACAAGATACGAGACAAAAGAAATTGTCTAAGTGAAAACACTTCTTTTTTTTGTCTGTAATACTGTGCCGTTATTCCCAAAGCTGACCTGGGTTACGTGCAGGACAGCTGAGACACTTAACAGGAATGTTATAAACAGTGATGCAGGCAAGCCACAAAACTGCAGAGTTCTGGTCAGGTTTGGGGTGGAAGACCACGTCCACTAAAGCCAGCGAGAGCTGTGACAATGACATTAGTGGTTTTAACCTTTAGGACCAGGCTTTACCCCTTAGGATTCATAGATTTTGATTGAATACATAGGAGGCAACCATATCAAATAGATGAAAGACCATTTAGCTTAACCACTGCTTTTTTAAAATCTATGTATAAACCAACAGCCTCAGCCAAAACACATTTTAGACTTTTATTTCCAAAGTTTTTATTTTGAGTAGGTTGCATGAAAAACAGAAAGTTACTGTGTTTCAAGCAAAAAGGAGAGGGGGAAGGTTTCACTGAAGTTGTAATAAAAAAAAATTCTTAACTCAAACTGATGTCCTGTGTCTTCTGTTTTACCGTCTTCAGCCCACATTTTTTCATTCCCAATCTTCATACAAGTCATAGATGGAGTCTCATTTCTGTCAATTCTGAACCCATCTCCTGACAATTTTTAGCACCTTCCTTTTCGCAGGAGTCTCACATAGTCTTGTCAGTACCAGACAGGGCCATGAAACTCCCATGTATGGCAATTTGCAGTCCTGCATTTGGATGTCGTCATGAGATACTCTGATTTGCAGAGGTGCTGAGCATCTGGCATCTCAAAACTGCTGGTGCCAGGTGTTAAGGGTTTCAAGTGACAATTTCACGCCAACAGAGACTTGACAACAAGATCAGAGTCAGTATTTTAACAGTCTGTACATTTCAAACCATTTACTGACAATGTGCATAAAAACTAAAATATTTCTGTTTAGAAAACTTTAGTTACTTCATTTTAAACCCTAGTCAAACAGCCTCCTGTCCTGCGGGCCAAGTGTCCACCCTGTAGTCCTGCAATGAATTAACATCGTCTAAGTGGATCTTTGCACTTGCATGGATCCTCACTGAAATAAAGTGAGACCATTCAGAGTTTATCAGGGGATCCAAGCCTCGTCATTTATCAACAATCCAATAGAAATATTATTAGCAGTACCTTGTTTTGCAAGCAAAGCAGAAGTCCTGCCAGGGCCACAAAGCCTGCCAAATGGATTGTTAATTGCATTAAAAAATTAGGTGCAGCTGCACAGTGCTGTCAAACAGAAATGCCTACTTTCATTTTGCACTGCCTGTTGAGGGATCCCCACTATGCCATCTAGCATTCAGCCAGGACCCAGCAACACAACAGTGTTTCCACTGCTCTCTCATTTTGCTAGGCGAGCTCGGGCAGGCAAGAACTAGAAACCAGAAAGGTCATCCCTTTCTGAGTCTGTTTTGCAACAGATGGTTACAATCAGCTTTTACCGGTAAGCACAAATGAACAGTGATGTTTAAATTCTTAGCATCCTCTAGATAACATCTCATGTAAACAGAAGTAAATTGCATATAAGAAATGTCTTTGAATGTATTTAAAGGGACCACCTCTATTTCAGCATTCCTCTCTTACACTGAGAGCATGACTTCTTGAATATCCACGGTTCAAGGGGCCCCAAGTTTGCATCCTGCTGGATTAACCAAACCAGCTCTTGCTAAGAGCACTGCCAAATACTGGAGGTGACACCATATGGAGCATGTATATCACCCTCCATAAACAATGTAACTACCAGAGTAACTATTTGAGCTGGCTTTGCGCAATATATTTTGATTCTATAATGAGAACAATCTCTCTTAACTCCCTGTAGCAAATATATTCGTAAGATTAGGAGGCCTGTGTTACCATCCATATGACTAATTAGCATGCCATTCTCAGCCTTGCTAAAACGAGATAGTAGTATACTGAAAAGTGTATTTCTGAAAGATGGGGGGGTGGGAGGAGCAGGACAGGAAAGTTCCTTAAAAAACCAAACTGCTAATAACTGCAAGTATCAACAGAGTTGACACCCATTGCATCATTTACAGTTTAACAGCAAAATAAATTAATTGTTTAGGAAATTAAACTTAACACTACTTACTGCAAAGAAACACATTTCTTTTGCTAACGCTGCTTCATAACACTTTGCTGGTTACACTGCTGAAGCATTTGCTTACTTTGGAAGAAATTTACGCCTTCCCCATGGGAAAAGTGTTTCCCATAATTTTTGCCATGAGCGGAGAGAGCTCAGGGGTCAGGGGCCAGCCCAGAATATTTTTTGTAGGAATGCCAAGGTAGTATTTTGTTTGTTAGCTTGCAGTCTTACTTTCCCTGCTTCTTTGTTCTTGTTATTCCACTCCCATTTCCTTTAGGGAGATATGAAAAAAAGAAAAAGAATAGAAAGTTCAATTTTTTAAATTTCCTTTAAAGAATTCTGCAAAGAAAGATGCAAGTGTACAAGAGAGACAGAAACTGGGGATGAAAGAGGTCAACTGTAGCAGAAACTCTTTTCCTCTTTGGTCAGAACATCAAGTCTTGGCTGCTACAAATTGCTTTAAGATATATAGGGAACTGGTAAAATGATTTTCTCACTAGAGTCGAGAAACTGAAAACCCAGGGAAAAAGAATGTTAAAAACAGACTTTTGGGAACTTTTCAGCTTTTTTTTAAGCTTTTGTTAACAGCTTTTTATCCTGATTTTTAATAATGGTTTGGTTAACACTTTGAAAAGTCTTCCTGTCAATCAAATAAGACATGATGACAACACACATGTAAGCCTTGTCCCAGGCCACGAAATCCTTCACCAAAACAAGCATAGAGCAGAGCAACTACTCCTGATGCTTCTCAGGAAAGAAAACAACCAAAAAGACTCTTCTTAAAAACAGAGAGATGGGTTGGGAAGAAGAACTCAGCTCTTTTTAAAAGCCAGGAAAGCTGAAAAATAGATTAAAAGCTGATTTGAAGGCTCTTTTAGGGGTTATATCTCAGTCCACCACAAAATAATGTAATAATGGTAGTATCAAAGCTTTTGTTTCCTCTGCAAAACAATTAAATGTTTACTACTCAGATTTCACTGCATAATCTCCTTTCAGTGCATGGCTGCTCATGAACACACAGAAACTCACTTGACTGGAAGATGTTTGTTTTGGAGCAAGAAGAATGTAGATTGATAAAGTGACATGTTGATAACATGGCATGATAAAGTAAACGTATTTATAGTCCTCCTTTGTATTCCTGAGCAGTGGATGGATTCCTTTTCCCACAGAATAGGAAGGACAGTTCTGTTAATTCAACACAGATGCATGGTATCCTCTTGAAGAAAAAGCACTTGTTAATAGGATATCCAGTTTAAGTTTCACATGGACTAATCATCCCAACCATATTCTGCCTTCAAAAAACATTCCACAAAAGTACCTTCATGGTTTTGTCTCTTTTTTCAAAATCACTAGATGATTTTTTTTTTTCCAGAGTTGAAGGAGTCATCAGATTCAATTCATTATTTCTACAGTAGCCCTGCAAGTTAGACCAAAATAAGCAGGGGGACAAACCTAAATGTAGGCAGAAAAGCACCTATATTTCACTTGCAGCAAAGCTATTAATCCTTGCATTTTTCTGAATCAATTTCCTGTGACTGTAACAGTAGGTTCCTGTTGTACAAAAAAAGTTTTCCAAATCACACCCAGTTGGTGGGATGGCCATAGCTGGTCCTCTCCAGGACTGTGGTCTCCACACATTGTACTGGTTGCAATATCCACCCCTTGTGAGATGTCTGCTTAGAAATGAAGTCTAAATGTGTTACATGACTTACCTTGCCAGAAGATGAAATCATGAAAAGTCACATTATCTAGCCTGAGCTAATAAAATTACTCTGTGATTAGCATAACCAGAGACAGCTAGATTTACACAAACTGCACTAAGACCTCCTCTTCCTACAGACAGCTGGTAAAGTATAATTATAGTGCGTCCCAGACTATTCTGAAATCACAGATAATCATGAAATATCAGGCACGTGTCCCTTAGATCATATATTAATATACTTCAATTGTTTTAGTGAAAACTAGCAGTTTTCTCAGGGTGACTGATTGTGCAGCTTCCCAAAGCATCCAGCGTATGACTTCCCTCCATCATTTTTACCATGCTGCTCATTCACCATTTTCTCCAGAGCGCGTTTGGTAACA
>NW_009201706.1:0-14140 GCF_000690835.1 Fulmarus glacialis | reverse complement strand
TTAGGACCTCTGGTGTAACTCTCAGCATACAGAGGCTTAAGAGAGAAAAAAAAAAAAAATTCCTGTGTTTCTTCTGACAGATTCTTAAGCCCCCAAGATAGCCAGAAAACATACCAAGTAAAGGCTCCATTAATCATTTCCAGTGCATTGCACTTTATTAATTAAAGTTATGTAAAGTTATGCACTGGACAAGCATTTAAGTGCTTCAAAAAATTCCACGTTCTGTAAGGCTTAACAATATTTATTTTGAGCTTTGTGCACAGAATAAAGTTAAAATAAGGCCCAACTTACTAAACTAAACCACATTCTGTGCTCTCAGCTAGACGTTAAGCAGGCTGTATTAACTTGATCTTTAATCCTACGTTAATGAAATACTGAAAGGAAGGACAAGCCAACAGTGATTAAAGTAACTACAAGTGAATATTTGGCAGACTTACAGAATACAATTAGGGACACGTGTATGTTAAAATAGAACCCATACCTGTGTAAACTGTTATTTATTAAAAGTAAGCCACAGGTAATGGAGAGACAAAGCTGCAACCTTAGAGTTGCCAGAAGCTGCTGTTCAATAGGTACTGAATGCCAGTACACATGCTATTCAATACATGGTGCGATCATATTGGTGCTTAGACATTCTCAGCAGGAGGATCCCTAGACTCCATCAACCTACGTGGATGATTGTGTCTCTTCTCAAACCTATCTCGTAGTTAAACAGGAGTCTGGTATAATGGCTAGTGGATTTTCTACTAAATCCACTGCTGTCTCACTTCTGAAACGTTAGCATTTTTAGCATGCAGACATAAGGATTTTTTTTTTAGTCTTAGGACTTTGCTTCCATGGAAATAGCAGAGGTTCCTAGCACTGACAGGTCCAAGTCATGGAGTTTGGATTTGAGTCTGGGGATGGAGAAATGCAAAGATCCTGGAGAAGCACAAAGTTCATGGGGTGCTCCCCGCAGCAGGGCACAGGGATTTACAGGGCACATTTCAGAATGGTGGCAGAACAGGGAATGAATTGTCTGCTCTTCTCTCCTTGGGAGCTTCATATCAATTCCGGAGGCTACAGCTGCTTTCCATGCCAATGGAGAAATCCATTCACATGCAAAGATTTGCTTTTTACCTCCATGCATCACAGTTTTAGTCCACTAAATCTTAAAAAGAGGAGAAAGGAAATGCAACAGAAGCTTCTCACTCATCACTGGGAAATGTATTGAAGATACTTCACGATTTGTAAAATCAGAGAATATGAGTACCAGAGACGTGTTTTTAAGTAGCTGGTATGTTCCTGCCCCGAGGAGACTGCCATTCAGGAGCAAGCACAATGGCCACGTTCTGTCATGAAAAGCTGCTAAGCTAATTTGCTTATGTGGGGTCTCACTGTGTTCAGTGGGTCTCCTGTCCAAGTGTTTTATGTAGTACTACACCTAGTTTTTGTCAAATGGTTAGAGAAAGTTTCTGCAATTTTTCTTGAAACAAAATAGTTGGGATGTTGCCAGAGACTTTTGGTAGGCCACTTCATTCTGACCTAGAATTACCTTCTTCTAAAATGGACAATAACAAATACTATCCATTCTAATACCAAAATTCATTACCATTAAAAAAACTTGAGACAGGATTCTCATTAATAAAAAATCCTGAGTAAGCACCCTACTACATTCTACATTTAATGATTCTGAAGGTCATTAAATAAGTCCTGTGAACTGATGCATTTCATCCCTCTTTTTCCCAAACGTAGAAAAAAAAAACATTAAGAACACCACAGAGCAAACCCAACCTAGTAGTAGTAAATTGTCTTAAAGGGCTGTCTTCTCTTCCCCATTCAGATGAATCTATATACACACACGAGAGATTTCAAGCATGGACTGTGCAAGGGCCTATCAGGTTCACATTGCTGCCCACAGCTTGTCTGGTGCAGTGGTAAAGCAATTTGTTCTGTGTCAGTAACAGCATTCATGGCATTGTGCTGATAAGGGGGCCTAGGATGTGATTTATTCCTAGAGCAGCTGAAGATGAAATTCCAGCTGTGTTACATCCTCTTCGTTAAACCAGCTGTAAGTTACAGCCAGATCCCTGCAACAGGCAGGGAGATACTGAAGAGATGAAAAAGGAAAACATCTCCAGAGACACAGCACCTCATAGGCTCCGGGGCTCTTGGCAGTGAGCTTGGCTTGCCTGATGGTCTTCTGTGTGACATGGAACATACGGCTTTCACAGTTAAAAAAGTTATTGAAAAAGCATATCAGAGAAGGGAATATTAAACCACAGGCAGCTTCATTTGGTGAAGGGCAAAGGGAGGGAAAGGCAATATCTTACCTGGCAAGAGCTAAAATAAGCCCAGAAGTTCTTACTGGATCTGGAAACTGAAAATCACAGCTAATGGAAAAAAATGCTATTGTAGTGTTCCATATGCTCCCATCCATGGAGAAATTCTTCCAGAGTCATACAGCTGAAAGAAAGAAAAAAACCCCCAAAACTCCCCCAAAAATACTCTTTGGTGGGCTTCCACACCTCTCCAACCTGTTGAATCTGGGAAAAAAGGACTCCAGGGCATAAAATGTTTGTCTGTTTAGGAGCAGTACATGGCCACATTGCCTTTGGGAGCTGCTAGATATAAGCTTGAATTTGCAATTGTCAATTGTTCATGTACAGCCTGCAAACGGACTCAGGTAGGAACCAGCCTCCACCTCCTATCTGATGTTAAAGAGAGAAGCAGAATAGGCAATAAGGGAGTTTTAGTTCAAATGCAAGTGCCAACCCTAAGAAAACACACCATTGTGATATAACTCCATAACCAGTGTTTAAGCATACTGACAGCTGCCCTCTTTAGAGTTTTTTGCTCAAAGAAACTAGAGCTTCTTAAAGCAAGAAGCATTGCTAAAACAATGCACTTGACCTAAACTCGTAACCAGAAGTGGCTAAGACACAGTGGATGGACCCCACTCACCACCCTAACAAAACTTTAGTCTAACTTAGGTTGAAGAAGAACCAGGGATCAGCAAGCAAAGCTAGCAGGAGGGGGGTTTGCGGCAAGCCCAGGTAGTTACGATGTGGAACGCCGTGCCGCAGGGCAATATGGACTATAACATTTTATACACATTGAAGGGGAGTCCGTTAATGCAGGTTAATGGAGAAGAAATCCACTGAGCTACAAAGTACACAGGAACGACTTCTGGCTCAGCAAGATGTGAATGGGAAAGGCCAAAGGCTTGGACAGCAAGGAGGGCAGGAAGGGGAACAAAAAAGCTGAAATGTCGTGTAGTCGTCCCTCTGGTTCTACGCTCTTTCCTCAGCATCTGCTTTTGGCACTGTGGGAGGCAGAGCCTGAGATAGAGTCCCTGCACAGATCTAATGCAGATCCGTTATATTTTCGCAGTCTTTTGAAAAATACAGTTTTAAGATGAAAATGAGAAGAAAAAGTAAGTGCCCATAAAGCCATTAATAACAGGGTTTTAATTCCTTTTCTTATTAGTGGCAGTGTTTACTCTATTGTAGAAAGAGCAGCTTTAGCCAGTGCCTTTTCTGAATAAATCTTTCCATTTTTATGTCGACATTTTACATCTGGAGATAGTAAAAAAGAAAAAAAAAAAGCAAAGTCACATAAACATATCATTGTCCAGTTGCAGTAAATTTCCATCACAGCACTTAGGAACCTTCTCTACTCTCTGAAATTAAAAGATTAAAAAAAACCCCAAAAAACAACAACCCAAATAAATTGCAGCTGGGTTACTTAAAACAGAAAATATACTGCTCTTGGCAGTATTAATTTGATCACCCCCATTTTCAAGTTGCTTTTAGAAAGAAACAACAGTTTCTTTTTCCATTTCTTGTTAATCTGCTTGCCTTCATTCTCCAGGTCCTATTTAGTTTCAAAAGATATCCATTAAAAATACTCATAAGCAAAAACAAACTGAAAGACAAAAATCACAGCTAAAAAATAACTACAGAAAGTTACGCTTTTGCATACCAAACAGAGGACCATGTCTTTTCTCTGCCCATCATGTGACCTCTCTGAGGGCACGTACATCTGCCGGAGCCATGGACATTGGACCAAGGCTTCTCCAAAACATAATGGATGCAGGAAGCAACCGCAAGAGAAGATTCTTGGAATGTCAACTCCACCCCACTCTTGTTCTGTATTTTGTGGGCAGGTCCAGACTTGACTGTAAATAAAGCTCAGTACCAGTTAAGGGTGACATTTTTCCTGTAATAGATTCAAACAACCTTGATTTTTGTATTAAGAAGAAATGTTATTGCCTTAAATACTTCTGAACTTTTCCAGATGGGTATCACAGGCCTGTGAATAACAGGTAGTGTGGAAATACCTCCAAAAGTCCAATATTGGGCTTGCTCAGAGACAACCAAGCAATTACCACTGGAAATCTTGTTCTTCTGAAAATTTCTGCATGAAAACTCTAGTTGTCACGTTATCTTCTTAAGTCATAAGTGCACGGTAAAAGTATCTGCCATAAAAAGGGCAGCCATTTGTGACAGACCTTGAAATTGATGTGTTTTACTTGACTTACAGATACTACGAATTTTGATAGGCCCAATAAACATTTCTGCAAAAGTATCTCTGTTGGAAGGCTAAGCTGCACTATACAGCATGGACTTCATCAGCTGAGGAGCAAATCCAAACAAGATTTGCTTGTTGCAGTGACTGCTAGAGGCATGCAATGAACAAAGCGAGAACTCCCATAAAGAGGGCAGCAATTCCCAGCTGACACTAGAATTGGGAAAATGTGTGAGAGTAACATCTGCGCACTCTAATGAAAAAACAATACCAACAAGACCTCCTCCTCCACTCTGCAAACCAAAAGGTATTTTATTAGCTAACCAGCAAGACCTCCAGACAGTGGGAGCCAAGGGAGTGAAAGCCGCAAGATGATGTTGCCAGTCTTCTGGATGACTGATCTGTGACTGCTTAATAGAAAATTAAGTTCTCACAAGAAGAAACCAAAGACTGATGGGTGAACTGGACAAACTCCGGCTAAATACAGGGTTTGTAGGCTGTAAATTTTGTCTTTCATATCAGATCCCAGGAAGCGTTAAGGCAACACAATGGCGGGAGGTTAGAAAACTGTAAGCAGTCAAACCTTACAAAGTCATTATCCTGCATTTTAACTGTGGAAACTGGGTGCATGTTTTTTCTCCATGGCAAATTTACAGTAAAGTATACTGGCCAAAATCAGGAAGGTGAATAACACTGAAACATTTTCTCTCACCAAGGTGTGCAGGTTAGGACCTCCAACAAAGACCTTATATATCAAATGTTAATTTGTGAAACTGCAATTATGAAGTTGTTTCTTGCAATAACTTGCCAGAATTGAAAGTGAAGCAAGGTCAATCAAATGGATACCATAATGCACCAACTCAAGTTTTGCAATTTCTCCCAGAAAAAGATCTGTACAAGTAGTGACCCCTAATATACCTCTTGTTATAAAAGTAACATTGACTTTGTTCCGCAGGTGTTTCCATGAATTACTATATATATTTTGAAGAATTACTGATTATAAAATAATTATTTCAAATGGTCTAAATAATCCTAAGAAAGGACACAAGAACTGATGGAGAGAAGCCCCACAAAGGTGAACACCAAAGAATACACCTCAGCAGTGGAAAACTGAGGTTTTTTACAGAATGTGTATTGAACAAAGCTATTCCAGAGAAATTAAAAACGGTTGTCAGAACATGTCTTCCTGATGGAGAAATTACTGGCATTCATGGAAATATAAACCTATTTAGTGACATTCCTTCTAAACCTATACAGGATTCCTGATTCCTCTACAGATTTTCTGGAAAGCGACTTTTTCTGGACTTTGGAGGAAAGAATTCAATAATCAAATCCCTCAGGCAGCTAATAGTATTGTTTGCCAGCCTTCCAGCTTATAAATGGTTGGCCAAGTGCCTTGCAAATAGTTTCATTACCTGAAAGATGCATCTCTATTACTAATGGATGAAGAGCAGCCAATTGAGCCATGAATAATAACTACAAAGCACAAGAGAAATTACAACCAGACTAGCAATAAGTTGCTTGCAATTGTGCGTTCGTGCTTTAAATTCCAACAATGAAGCCAGATCAGATATCCCAGTGAGAGAGAAAACAGAATCGTGAAATCCCAGTTTATGCCACAGCTACAGACAGGAGGCATACTAAATTTTCACCAGGAAAATTGGGAATCAGTTGATTACCACTCTGAATTTTCAGAGATTGCACAGCTAAATAGATAAACTGAAGGATTACCCATTAAAAAAAAAGAGCACAACAAGCCAAACAAAACGTATCAGAGCTTCTGAAAGACGCCTAAAATAAGAATGTTACTTTGACATATATTCAAAACAACAGCACAGCTGGTGAAAGGCAGTCACAGGTGAAGGCTTATGAGAATATTAACCTCAATTAATTCTCTCAGACAGGAACACATTGTGGAAGATGAGACTCAAACACCTGGGATATCACTAAGACATACATGAAAACACTCAGTATTTGCATCACAGTCAACATTCAGATAACAGATGAGGCCACACCAGAGGTTGTTGTGACCACCGTGGACCCTTTCCACCCGGATTGTGGGTTTCTAATCCTGCTGCTGCCCCAAGCCTGTCCTGGATGCTGAAACACATTCGGTGTCACGCTTGGGTTGCTGCTCTAAAAAGATCACAGCACAGCAGCAAGATGAACTCACCTAATTTCAAATTTTACATCTGCAAGCAGATGGGAAATTACCCTGAGCTGAGGTCTATTAAGGGCTATCAAGACCTTTTTCCAGCCAGCTTTCATTTCTGAGGTCTCGATGGCTTTTAGGGGGCCCTGATCACTTGCCCTTTAAATTGCATTACTCGGCTCCCTGTGTGGTCTTCTGCTAGATGCTTGATTAAAAAAACGTGGCCAGAATTAACTGTTAAAGAACATGCCATTGTAAAGCGGTTTTTGGTTTATGAAAGCTGTGGATCATATGGGGGAACATACAGAATAAGACTTTGCAACCTTTTCTGTAAGATTTAAAGTGATAAAGGCCAGATTTTTTCATAATTTTTAATGAATTTGCACTTACATTGTGCTGAAACAAAACAAGTTGCAGGCAGTGGAGAAGCTTTGCTAAGTATTTTAGCTAAATATATCGGCTGGCTCTCTAGTTTACGGTAGGCACTTCATTCCCCTCACTGCAGCTGTGAGAGATTACAGCAGTGGTTGAGCTCTGACTGAAGCTGGAAAGCTGTGTTGTTTCTTGGGCAAGAGTCTGAAGGGTTACAGAGCATGTAAATCCTACATTGCATGGAGAAGCTAAAAAGTCTAGCTTTGCTAAGCTGGTTATGTTCAGCCTGGGCTCCTGAATCCTCTTTCTTTATATTGCCCTGTAGTCTGCTGTGTGGTGCAGGCATGAGTCACATGAAGCTGGCTGGTCAGTCCTAGCCAGCTCACCTCATTCCTTCTTGTACCTCAGTTTCTCCACCTGTGAAATGGGAAGACTAATATTTTTCACTGCAGTGCTTCACCATCTACAGAAGAAAGAGCAAGGCGTGAAAACTAGGACCTTGCTATCAGCACAGGTTCTTGTAAAGCTCACTGGTTATCTTTGTCACTAATACACGTTGTGTATTTTCATTCAAAACTAACCAGAAAATATTTATTCAAACTGAGGACATGGGAGAACGAACACCAGATAGCGTCAGCAGTTCATTCTCACTTTGTAAGCAAGTACATTTGCTTACAAAGCTAAAGCGGTTCTTTGCCACACTTTCAGCTTACAAATGACTGGCCAGGTGCCTTGCAAATAGTTTCTGCAAGTCAGTGAGACACAGTAAATAAAAGGAAGGCTGTTTAGGAGGTCACTTTTTAGAAAATAAAATTGTATTGCACATATCCTTTCATGTGGCACATTGCTGTCCCTATTGTCTTCCCTTTTAGTCTAAAATATTTATTGGGGAATAAAAAGGTAAAGTTAGCCTCCTTGGACTCCCACGTCAAGCTTTGAGCAGCTGTGTTATTACAACTCAAGATACCAAAGAAAAAGTTTCCAGGTTTTTAGCACTCAGTAACGGCAGCAGAATCAGTCCTGTGAAAGAGGTGAATGAAAATGTGTTTCAATACAGCAGCATTTGAGTTCATTTTTACAGACCTTTACATACTTCCTTGAAAGGTTTGGAGATGGGAAGGTGTTAGAGAGGTTTCTTAGATGAAAGGAAATATCCAGGTCTGAGAGAGGGTGGTGCACATCTAGGATAACAATACAGAAGGAAATGTCAACAGGAATGTGAAACTGGGGGTTAAAAACCTGTGAAATGGACACACAGACTGGGGCACCAGCCTGAAAGCTGCTCCATGCCCATGACTATCCCTGAAGTGAGCACAAAGTGAAAGGTTTTTGCAGCACAAAGCCTTAAACACACTCTGGGTACGTTAGAGCACTTCAGTCCACACGGTTAATTCCACCGAAAGACTGCAAGGGTTTGATGCAGGCAAGTACAGAGGTCTTTTTTCTATTGCACTAACATCAAGAATTTAAGACACATTAAAAGTCAGGAAATAAGATATTGCATATAAATTCACATATTACAAAAATGAAGGAACATAATCTGTCTTCATTAATAAAAAGCCATTATTTTCATGTACATACTAAAGGAGAAGGATTTAAAGGGGAATGTAGTGATTAGCCCATTAGTGAAAAGAAAAAGCTATACTCAAGCAGCAAGAAAATACATTTTGAAGAGGAGTCAGAATAATCAGTACCTTGTGGGACTGAAGCCCAAGGAATTATACAAAGTTAAAATCACAATGATGAACCAAAGAATACAGCAAAAGATTTAAAAATGGCTGGAACCAGGGAATGTAGCTCAGACATTCCAGACAAAATGCTCCACAAAAAGACATCAGACAGTTTTTTATGAACTCTGCAAAGAGGATATTTGAGCTCTTTTCTACTCCTGAGACTAGGATCCTCTTACAGAGCAGACACACCACTTTTGTTATCAGATATTTTACAGTCCTGGAAAGCTGAAACAGAATGGTCAGGGGGCAAGGATTAGAAGAGGGCCAAGAAAAAGCTGAAAAAGCACATAGCAATTCAGTAGTCAAAGCAGAGAAAGACAGTGGGGGTTCCCTTAATGTTTTTCACTGCATTTCAGTTTGTTTGTTAACTAAGGAAGGCAATGATATGTGATGGTATTAATCAATGAGCTTTTGAAGAATGAAGGGATAACTAAAAATTAAAGCAGGGAGGTGTTCTGTCACATAATGTTTGGCATTATTAAGCATGCAGACACAATTGTGTGGAAAAATGTGCAAAAAGAGGTACTGAGGCAAGCCCATAGGCTCTGCTCAGGAGCTGAAGGCATTGAGAGAAAGCCGATAGAACTGCTGGAGAGCCTTAAAATTGAGGGACATACTTAAATTCGATGCAGTGAAAAGGAAAACCAGTGAAAACGAGAGATAAAAAGTACAGCAACGTGGTTAGGGTGAGAAGGGATAAGAAGGCAACCTTTGCAGACGCCAGCACAGCCAAAGACAAAGCTAGAGTGACCAGGGTGGTGGTGAAGGACTTATGAATGATGTTTGAGGTCCAGTCAGTACTTTGATATGCTGTGGAGCAAAAAAGAATGCAAAGGACAAAAGGGGATGAAGTCAGAAGCCCTCCCTGGTCTAGCAAGACAAAAGATGGTAGATCAAACAGGGCAGACAACGGCTGCAAGATAAGGGAGGGAGCAATTAGACGGGAAGAGTGGGCAGCTTTTCTGAAGTACAGTTCAGCAGTTTAGAGGGGAGTTCTCAGCGAAGCAGAGTGAGGGTGCGCTTTCCGCCTCACTGACGCCAAGAGTCAGAGATGTGATCAGAAGGGGTAAAACACCCACTCATTGTTGCCACAAGGACGGAAGATTTATGTGGAGGAAAGACTGATACAATCAAGAATTATTTCAGGAAGCTGAGGAGGCATCTAAGTACATAAACAATCCAGGTCATTTTCTACAGATTCCCTTTCTAGTGCATTGAAGCAAGAAAGAAATTACTAGAAAAAAAGATTAATTCTGGAGCTACAACAGGGGAAAAGGTGATGAGTTAAAGGGTGAGAGCCCGAGTTCCTAGAAGGGTCTTCTTAAGGAGATCATTCTTATTACTCTATTACCATAGAGCAAATTGGAAACTGGTCCATCCTAAGACAATTACTTCACAGCATGAGAGCTTTTCTGCATTCTATATTGGGCAACTTTTTATGAAGGATTTACACCATGAAAAAGGAGCAGGTTATGTTTCTTTGAGAGGAATCAGTGGCTTTGAATAATATAGTAGTTCACTCTGATTTTGGTGATGAGAGTTTAGGACAGGAGTAGATCTCTAGATGTGGGTATGATTGGCCTAAATCAAGAAAATATCTCTTTAGTTTGTGTAAAATATTTCAATAAGTAACACCGCAGATGGATTACATTTATCCTTATTTAGAGACACACAGGAATAGAAAGGTGAGCACTGACTTGCCCAAGTTAAACCATGCGTATAGGGAGGTGGAAGACTTCTGTCTCCAGTCATGTGTTTTCTAACTTCCAGATTCTTTTATGTCTAGGGTTTTTATTCCAGTCCCTAGAATCTTTGCACTTTACTGAACCCTAACCTTTGCTCCTGTAAAACAACAAGATGGAAAAAATCAGTAGGCAAGACTTATGGATTGGATGGACCGTATCTAAAAATATCAGTGCACCACTGCTGATCCCTGGAAAAAAGCTTCTGCGGCTCTTTGCAGAAGCTGCCTTTCATTGCAGAAATGAGATTTGTGTGTTCCAGCATTCTCTGCCTCACTTCCTGAGGACTGACATAAAACTATGCAGATTATCCGGGGAAAGAGCTACCACAGCTGCTGATGCACCAAAACAACCAAGGGAAATAATCCAAAAATAGTCATAAGGGGCTGAATCCACCCAAGGTGTAACTCCATGCGGGGGCAGAGAAGGTGCAATTATGAAAACAGTTCCCATGGGCATGCCTTAGTGATGGAATAAGCCAAACTGGGCTGTGTACTTTCTCATTTTAAACTTCTCTGCATTTCAGACAAATCAGAACAAAGCTCTTTTTCTGTCTTTTCACTTGTTTTCATGCAGGATTTGCTGTTCCTGCCATGCCCGCATGTACTGACAGGTGGAACTAATGAGCTAAAACATCACAAGAAGTTATCGACAGTTTGCCTTCATCTCACATATAGGCATTCACTAGCAGTAAAATTCCCTGCCTGACATTGGGATTTCAGAGTCTTTCAGAACAATTTCAGCTGCACTTTGCACAGCGGTGTGAGACATGCCTCCTCTTGGGCACTGCAAACTCAGAATTTGTCCACAGTCTTCAAATGTACTCCTCGAATGCAGCTCCTGGAAAATTCAGGATTCTGCACAGAAAAGCAACAAAATGCTTCAGCTTCAGCTAAGTTTCAATCTCAGCTGTGCTGTGCAGAAGAACTGTAGGGACCTGATCTATTTACCCAGCAGGGCAGGTTGCTTTTGTGAAAAGAAGCCTTGGCAAGAGTGACCGCAGCAAGCTGAGTTTTCTCCCTCATTTCTTTGTAAGATTGCAGGAGGAACCAGTGTTTTGCCTTCTATTTTCATCTTTTCCATTTCATTCCCCTCATGCTGCACATCAGGAAGAAGGTGAGAGGGTAGCTGGACTACTAGGCTATCCACTGCCTCCAAAACAATGCTTTTAAAAAGCCACCAATCAAGTTTTCTTGACAGAAAACTAGAAATGTGAAAGGCACTCTCTTTGGCTAAACTACCTTCATTATTTTTATTCCTAGCTTGATTCTGCTCTTACTTATTTTATCTAGTTTGCTGGTGTTGTGACATCTTAATTGTTCCAAAACTACAGTTGGTATTAGACCTTAATGTTTGTTTTTTACTTTGCCACAATTAACAATGAATAATCCTGGTATGGTAACAGCTACATTTCCTCCCACCAGCACTGAACTTCCACTGAAAAGTGGGGGCTAGAAGCCAGGGAGGTTTCGCACATACTGTCAGAAGAGATCCTTGTCAACCCTGCTTAACTGTTGTATCCTGCAAACATCCCAGTCAATAGGGAATTCATATGGCCATTCTGGCAGCAAAGTAGGGACTTGCTCCAGAAGTTCTTTTCATTCACACAGATCACTGATCCTCAGGAGGAACTGCAAATCCTAGATATTTTTGAACCATTTGAAGCCCAAGCGACTGGATAAGTAAATAAACAATTAGAGAAAACAACAGTTAAAAGAAAAGACAAAGCCTGATTTTGTATTGCATCTGCTTAAGGTCCTTTTTCTTATGCCAAGCTGTAGTGATAAAACAGTGTGGCAGCTGCAAGCATGAGGCCAAGTGAGTAGTGAAACGAGGGAAGAATTGTTACAAGTTTTACAAACACCTTCCCTTTTTGTGCCAAAACAAGAATTTGTAAACAATTTGATTCATCATAATTCCACTGAAAATGACAGTCATTGCTTTTAACGGGTTTTGTTTCTAGCATTTCCAAGCATATAGACCAGAAAAGGTGGTCACAGAAGGACTGTAAAAAGTTACAGGTAATGAAAATCACAAATGACCATTTGATATACAGCTTCAGGAAAGGCACAAAGCAGAGTAGGTTTTGGTGGACTTTGCATTTTCCATACGCAGGCTGAGCCACATGTGTCAAACACAACATGTACTTTTAACCTGACCACCTGTTCTGGAAAAAACATGTATGTGCCAAAATCCAGAAAGATGACACAGCCTCAGTGTGGATTAGAGTATTTTTCAATTGTGTGTGACATTACGTACTGCAAACCACGTGGCCACAAAGAGAAAGTATCCACTCTACTGCTACTTGCAATTTTTGTCTTCAGCCCCCGTGGAGCCCCAGCTAAGCTTTTCCTTTCTCCGGCAGGGAGCCTGTCAGATTGCACAGGACCTCGGTAAACACCCATCTGTTTCTCTCAAACTTTCTTGCATTTGGCAAATAAGCTGGCTTAGCCGGGGCGGGGTGCAAAGGAAGGAAGTCCTGACCTAGGAGGGCAGTGCAGATTGCTTCAATTTGTTCCACCAGCAGGCACAGGCTGGGGAGGTGGAGGAACCGCACTATTGATGTTAGCTGTAAAAGTCAACCCACAGCCTGTGCAACGGGGGATGGGAGGCCCAGCTGAGTCAGCCCTTTGTGAACTACTGGTTGTCTTGGCCAGCAGAGCAGATCATGGTCCTTCTGCTTTTCCTTTTCATGGGCACCATATATCCCCGTGAAAGGTACCTCAGTGGGACTTCACACTTTTCTTAAATATTTACCCATGTGGGTTTTTTTTTTTTAATTTCTTGTTGTGTAGTTAAAGTGAAACAAGGGGAAAAGTAATTATTTTCCTCCTGAGATGTTTTTGACACCATGTTGCCCCTTTAGGAATATTTAAAAGCCCTTTTCCTGAAGAGGCACTCATTAACCAGCTACTTCCTAAAAGCACAGGTGTGGGCGCTGCTAGAGATCCCAGGTGTCCAGGCTGTGTAACCACGCAAAGACGTCTCAGCTGGACTCAGACCAGCCGTTTGCCTGTTTTGGGGTAGCAGATGGAGAAAAATTCACCCTCTCTATAGCAAAGGCAAGAAGAAACTACGACACTTTTCACAAAAATCGCCTTCCAAGAGGATTTTTACTTCCTCTCCCCTTTTTTAGACTTTCAAGGTTCCTCAAGCAGCTTTAATGTGAGAGGAGGCAGACCTAAACCCTTGGAGCCTGACACGCCCTTACAGCAGGAGATTTTGGGACTGCGGGCGGGTGCCCCCGGGGTGGGCTGGTGCCTCCTGCAGCGACGGTGCGAGGCCGCGAGGAGCTGAGGCTGCAGCCTCTGCACCGTCCACCTCCCCTCGCTCCCACCCACTGCCCAGCGGTAAGAACGAGCGCAGGCCGGTGTGGGCACAGGTGGCGATGGCGGCTGAGCTCGGGTGGCCCTCTGTGCTGCCGGTCAGCCCATTCCTTGGCTCAGCCGCCTCAGAGGGACCCTGGGCCGGGCCTCGGGCTCTGCCAGCAAGGAGCGAAGAGGAAAAGAAACCAAGCACTTTTGGTGGGACATTAATGGCCAGGTAAGTATATTTCAGCTAAACCCTCAGGAAAATATTTTAAGCTATGTTCAGTCTCTCTCCCTCCCACCGCCCCCACCATCTCCTTCCAC
>NW_009201705.1:666-897 GCF_000690835.1 Fulmarus glacialis | reverse complement strand
CAGAGCACAGCAGACTACAAAACCCAACTGCAATCTTTAACGCAGAGCACAGCAGACTACAAAACCCAACTGCAATCTTTAACGGGTACAGTAAAAACAAGAGCATGATGCAGAACAAATTAATATGTTAACAGATATAAATTCCTTAATATGCTCTAATTAATCTGTTGTTATCTCAACCCTTCGCTGCCCCATGTTGGGCACCAAAAAGGACTGTCGTGGTTTAACCCC
>NW_009201705.1:0-400 GCF_000690835.1 Fulmarus glacialis | reverse complement strand
CAAGGAGAAAAACAACAATAACAGAATATACAAAGCAGGCAATGCACAATGCAACTGCTCACCAACCGCCGACCATGTGGCGGGGGCGGCAAGCACCACCCAGCAACAGCGAAAGCATCCATGGGCCATCAACGCTCCTTTCATACCAAACCCAAAACACAGCACCCCCCCCACGCTACTGGGAAGAAAGTTAACTCTGTCCCAGCCGGAACCAGGACAATGTGCAAGCACCTACCTAGGACAGTATTACTTTCCTTAAATGGACACATAGGATCCACTAAAAAGAGGCCTTCTGCCTATGAACGGCTGATCCTCTCTGTTCTTGAAAGCAAAGCATGATGTGTTTTAAGGACGCTTATTACAAGGGGGACATGAACACGATTCTTTCAAGAAAAAAAAA